>NC_134779.1:60358571-60363571 GCF_046742065.1 Oratosquilla oratoria
TCTCTCTTAATCCTCTCCTCTTCTGTCTATATTCTCAATTCTCTTCCTCTTCCTTCCTCTTACTTACTCTTCTTCCCTTTCCCTCTTTACCTCCTCTCAGCTCCCTCCTCCTCCTCCTCCTCCTCTCCCTGACAGGTAAGACTAGAATTACCCTGATTCATGTTAATAGAATGCATAGAACGAAACATTAACAATATATTGTATCCGCTGAAGGTGTGCCCGAACGTAGGTACCATAGCCTTAATAGGATCTGACCTACGTCGTGTGTTACCTACGAAGGGAACTCTGTCTACTGGATTAAGATTATAAAGAATTTAACTCCATATAAACTGCAGGTTTAAGGATATAAAGAATTTAACTCCAGGTAATCCGCAGATTTAAGATTATAAAGAATTTAACTCCATATAAGCTGGAAGTTTAAGGATATAAAGAATTTAACTCCATATAATCCGCAGATTTAAGGGTATAAAGAATTTAACCCTATATAATACTTAGATTTAGGGTTATAAAGAATTGAATCCCATATAATTCGCAGAGTTAAGGTTATATAGAATTTAACTCCATATAATGCGCAGATTTAAGGTTATAACAAATTTAAATCCATATAATTCACAGATTTAAGGTTAAAGAATTTAACTCTATATAATCCGTAGATTTAAGATTATAAAGAACTTAACTCCATACAGCCCGCAGATTTGAAATAATGAAGAATCTAATTCTATATAGTCCACAGACTTAAGATTATAAAGAATTTAACTCCATACAGACTGCAGATTTGAGATTATCAAGAATTTAACTACATACAGACCGCAGATTTAAGATTATGAAGAATTTAACCCCATATAGTCCGCAGACTTAGAATTATATAGAATCTAATTCCATATAGTCCACAGACTTGATCAGAAAGAGTTTAACTCTACATACTGTAGTTCGCAGACTTAAGATTATACAGAATTGAAAGTTGATGTTTGAATGTAAACAAGCAATCAATGGTTGATGATGATCATCTTAGGAATTCTTGTATAAGTTGTCCTTGAGTTGGCTAAATGTCTGCAGTGATATGTCATAGTTAAATGTGTATATGTCCTATGTCTTATGTGTAAGGATGATGTGATAATGCTTTATCAGCTCATTAGAATATTCTGAAACTGATTTCGAAAAATCATAAATAACATCACGTATTGAAGATAGTGTTAACTCTTTTGATACAGGCACAACTTAGCAGTTGAATGACCTTAGAGATTCCTTACATGATTTTTTTTTCTTATCAAGAATGAATGCAGCTACACACACACACACACACACACACACACACACACACACACACACACACACACACACACACACACACACACACACACACACACACACACACACACACACACACACACACACACACACACACACACACACACACACACACACACACACACTCTGTGGCGCAGTTGGTAGAGCGCTGGTCTGCGAAGTACGGTGGTGCTCGCAGTACCTGGTTCGAACCCTGCCCAGGGCCGAAATATTTTCGGTATCGCTGCGCTTCGGGTCGTTACTCTGACTCTCGTGGGCGGGGAGTTGTGTGTGTGTGTGTGTGTGTGTGTGTGTGTGTGTGTGTGTGTGTGTGTGTGTGTGTGTGTGTGTGTGTAAGGTCATAGCATTACCCATAGATCGGTCATACGAGCTCTGAGCTCTCTTCCGGGAGGGAAATAGCTGTCGATCACGAGTCCAACACGTGATCCAAAAGACCAAGGTGAAAGACCAAGGTGAATACACACACACACACACACACACACACACACACACACACACACACACACACACACACACACACACACACATACACATCTAGTGGCGCAGTGGTTAAGTTCCCGGTTGACACTACGGTCCGGGTTCGAATCCCGCCCAGGGCTGAAATAATATCAGTATCACTGCGGTGCCAGTCGTTACTCCAACACTGATGGGCGGGGAGTTGGATGCGTGTGTGCATGTAAGGTCACAGTATTACCCATACATCGGTCATACGAGCTCTGAGCTCTCATCCGGGAGGTTAATAACTGTCGATCACGAGTCCATCACTTGATCCAAGACCATGGTGAATCACATAGATACATGCGCGCATGCGCAAAGCACACACACACACACACACACACACACACACACACACACACACACACACACACAGCAGTAGCCATAGATCGGACATACGAACTCTGAGCTCTCTTTCGGGAGGGAAATAGCTGTCGATCACGAGTCCAACACGTGATTCAAAGACCAAGTTGAAGGTGAGTCACACATATACTCTCACACACACACACACACACACACACACACACACACACACACACACACACACACACACACACACACACACACACACACACACACACACACACACACACACACACACACACACACACACACACCCATCCACACACACACACACACACACACACACACACACACACACACACACACACACACACACACACACACACACACACACACACACACACACACACACACACACACACTCACACACACACACACACACACACACATATATATATATATATATATATATTCATGTATATATGCATATATATATACATATATATATACATATATATATACATATATATATATACATATATATATATATGTATATATATATATATATATATATATATATATATATATATTCATTCCTTTCAGAAAGACCTGAAAAGCTCTTTCCCTCCATCACTTCATCATCCCACTCTATTCGGCATCACTGTTCATTTTCTTCCCTCCATACCTCCATTATCTGCCCTCCTTCCTCCACTCCCTCGTTTCCCCTTTTGATTTCTTACTCCATATCTTGTCCTCCATTCATCTTGCCTCTCCACATATTTTCTTTTCTTTATTTCCTCTTTTTATGCTTTTTTTTTGAGTTTTGACTTTTGAGATTTTGGTTTTTATTTTATCTACCGTCAGGTAATTTTATTCAGTAGAGGGAAACAAGCCAGATTTTTTTTTTTTTTTTTTTTTTTGTATGGTCTCAAGATCTTTCCTAACCCCTGGACATTCATCATCAATTTTAGCTTTTTTTTATTCTTCTTCTTCTCTTCTCCAGAAGTCTTCCTCTCTCTCAAAAAAAAAAAAATACACTGAACACTCAAAGCCCTATAGGCCTCAACCTGAACAAAACCCTAACCACCTTCACCTACCCTGACCTCAATATCGTTGACCTGCCCATGCCACGTGTGTGTGTGTTGGGGGGGGTTGAAGGTGGCGCAGGGAGAGGGTCAGCAGGAGTGGGTGTGGGAAGAGTTCTCCCCGTAAAAAGGGCAAAAGACGATGTAGCCAACGACTGGCCGTCTGATTCATATCACAAAATACTTTGAACGCGAAGCCGGCAAGCGCAACCCCCACCGATGATAACATTCTTCAGGCTTTATCAGGACCCAACGAGGTGTCCACACTGTAATCAAACCGTGGTGTAACTAACACGAGATAACCTTTGGTGGCTCAAATAAAACCCTCCAAAGAGATTGTCGTGATAAAATTGGAGGGGAGCCACTGTGTTCGACTTGGTGGGGGGAAGAGGGAAGGGGAGAGGCAGAAAATGGGGGGATGGAAAGGGGGGAGAAGGGGGATTTAGTGGTAATGATTTTGTTGAGGAGGAGAGTGTTGGAGTTGGTGTTATTGTTTGTGTTGATTTTAGAGTCAGTGTCCACATTATATTTAATCTTGCTCTTAGTTTCAATTCCAATCTTGATTATCAGTATATTTCAATTATAGTTATAGTTATAATTATAGTTATAGTTATAGATATTGTTTTAGTTATAGATATACTTGTAGTTATAGTTATGAATATATTTAGTTATAGTTATAGTTATAGTTATAGTTATAGTTATAGTTATAGTTATGGTTATAATTATAGTTATGTTGTAGCTATAGTTATATTTTAGTTATAGTTATAGTTATCGTTGTAGCTATGGTTATAGTTTTACTTTAGTTATAATCATATTTATTGATATAATTATAGTTATGTAATCTGTTAATGTTAATCTAAATGTAAACGTCATTCTCAATGACTATACTATTAGTGCTATAGTTAATGCTAGCTCTAGTGGTGGCTGTGGTGATAGCGGTAGTGGTAGCGAATGAAGGAGACTGCAAGAGACCATAAGCCTACACTAGGGAGTTCCATGTCCATTACCATTTGTTACTCTCATCCATAAAGTTGTCTAACCTTTCCCTAAAACAACCGATAGTTTCAGTGTTCATTACATTGTAATGAAGTCTATTCCTTCGTTGACCATCGTATTGGTAAACCAGTTCTTGCTTATTTTCTTCTTCAATTTAAATTTGTCCAATCTAAACCCATTATTGCGAGTCCTGTCTTGTAGTCTTAATATGATGACCTTGTCTGTGTTACCTTTGTTACAGCCTTTCATAGTGATAGTGGTATTGATAGTGGTAGTTGTGTTAGTAGTGGTGTTAGCTGTGGGAGTAGAAGAGGTGCTATCAGTTGTGGTAGTGGTAGTTGTAGTGGTAGTTGTAGTATTAGTGTAACAGTAGCGTTGTGATAGTAATAGTGCTAGTATTAGTGATCATACTAGTTCTAAAGCGACTGGTAAAGTTAGTAAAAGAAAGAACAATAGTGGTATAGGGAATAGTGATGGTGTGGTGATGACGATGTTTATGGTGATGTTTATGGTAATGATGAAGGTAGTGATGATGGAGATGGTGATGATGTTTATGGTGATGTTTATGGTAATGATGAAGGTAGTGATGATGGAGATGGTGATGTTTATGGTAATGGTGATGACAAATATGATGGTGACGATAGTGATGATCATAGTGATGTTGATGAGAATGGTATTGGTGATGGTAGTTTTGGTGGTATTGGTGGTGGTTATAACGATGCTAACCTTGTTGGTGGCGGTTGAACTAGTTGGAGGAGAACTGTGTGATGGAGAGTAGAGATTAATAAAGAAATGGAAAAGTTTGTCGGAGGA
>NC_134779.1:60378571-60386071 GCF_046742065.1 Oratosquilla oratoria
TCCCCTCCGCCTCCCTTGTCCTTCTCACCTCCCTTCTCTTCCCCTCCACTTTCTTCCTCCCTACCCCCTCCTCCTTCTTTCTTCCCCCTCATCTCCTTCCTCTCCACCACCTCCCTCCTCCTTACCACCTCCCTCTTTCCTACCATCTTCCTTCTCCCATCCTCCCTCCTCCTCCCTATCTCCCTCCTTTCCAGCCTCCTAATCCTCCCCTCCACCTCCCTCCTCTCTCCTCCCCATCACCTCCCTCCTCTCTCCTCCCCACCCTCCCTCCTCTCTCCTCCCCACCCTCCCTCCTCTCTCCTCCCCATCACCTCCCTCCTCTCTCCTCCCCATCACCTCCCTCCTCTCTCCTCCCCACCCTCCCTCCTCTCTCCTCCCCACCCTCCCTCCTCTCACCTCCCCATCACCTCCCTCCTCTCTCCTCCCCACCCTCCTCCTCTCTCCTCCCCACTCCCTCCCTCCACCATCTCCACACGTCCATTTTCCTTTATCTCCTCTGCATTTGCTCCCTCCCCGTGACACCGCCGTAGCCCGCCACTCCTTTGCAACCTGTCATAGATATAACACATCTTTATGACTCATAACCCCGTCAGTGAGGAGGTTCTGCCTCACACTTGAATGAAATCGCCTGTCACCGAGATAAATTGAATAAGAGATGATCCAAAGTTGGAGGGATTAGTTGAGATTGATCTGTTGCTTGAGTTCCAAAGATTAGTTTCCACTGAATGAAATCGGTGGAAGAAAATCATCAAATGTATCTTATCTGTCAAGCTGATTTGTGGTGTGATTTATGTTTGGTGGGTTTTGTCGTGGGTATATCAAGAGAGAGATAGATAGATAGATAGATAGATAGATAGAGAGAGAGAGAGAGAGAGAGAGAGAGAGAGAGAGAGAGAGAGAGAGAGAGGCGTCACAGAACTGTTTTGACCCAAGACTGAGGATGTCCCATAGAAAACGAGAGAAAGAGAGAGAGAGAGAGAGAGAGAGAGAGAGAGAGAGAGAGAGAGAGAGAGAGAGAGAGAGAGAGAGAGAGAGAGAGATATGGGGGGAGGGAGAGGGAGAGGCGTCACAGAACTGTTTTGATCCAAGACAGAGGATGTCCCATAGAGATAATGAGAGATAGAGAGAAAGAGAGAAAGAGAAAGTCGTCACAGAACTGTTTTCATGCTATATATGACGGAAAGATAATTTTATGTTTGGAGATTTGAAAAATAGAATATTGTAATTGAAGTAGCTTTTACTCAAAGGAACTCCCAAAGGTCGGCTCTGGTAAAGGCCCATGGAAACCCAGTTTTGATATTTCCTTTGGTTGAATAAAATTTCCAGCACCACCAGCACACTACACCAGTAACACAACAACACTGAAACTCAATAGACAGGAGTGTTATACTCCAGTATAGTATAACTTCAAACCCCTTCCTCTGACTAAATACTCCCCAGCGTCCTGATTGAAGAGGAAATACCAAGAGGAGGAGGAGGAGGAGGAGGAGGAGGAGGAGGAAATAGAGAAGTAAGAAAACCCCAGAACGACATGCGACACGTAACCCCAGCTCCCCCAGTAACTGAGATGGGCGCGTTACCGCCAGACAGGTAATGCGTTACCGAAAAATCTGCGTACACATACTCCGTATGTGCATATACATATATACATACACAGTAATGTGGACCGCTCTAAGGAAATTAAAACCGGTAACGCATTGACGGAAGTGCACAGCAGATTTTTCGGTAACGCACTACCTGTCCGGTGATAACGCGCCCAGCTCTGCTTAGTACGATCTCCAGAGTTTCAAACCGCGCGCCAATCCCACAACCGCAGAAGAAGAACTTAAAAATTTAAACATCAAAATTGCAAGCATAACACATCAATACTTCAGTACTTCCAGTACTTGTAGGAGTATTTCATACTCCCAGCCCAAGCAAAATTACCCCGAGAGACTCCCAGCAGCCCAACAGGAAGAGCTGGAGGAAGAGGAGTAGGGAGAAGATGAGGAGAAGGATACTAGAACTCCAAGACGTTGACACTCCCAGTATACCACCAACAGTGGCCACACCAGGAAGGGGAGGAGGAGGAGTAGAAGAGAGAAGAGGAGGGGGAAGAAGAGAAACAAGGAGGAGGAAGAGGAGGAGGAGGAGGGGGAAGAGGAAGAGGAGGAGGAGCAGGAAGAGGAGGAAGAGGAGGACAAGGAGGAGGAAGAGGAGGAGAAGGAGGAGTATTTTACATTCCCAGCCCAAACACCAGTACCGTAAGACACTCCCAGCACCCCACCAGGAGGAGGAAGAGGAGGACGAGTAGTAGTAGGAGGAGGAGGAGGAGGAGGAGATGGAGGAGGAGGACCCCAGAGCCACAAGCAGACACTTTTATGGCCACTTTGCTAGGCACTTACCTCCTGAGGAACAACTTTTTACCCACTCATAACGGTAAAACTTTATTTCCCGCCCCCGGATCCAGTCCTGGTGCTTACTGCCTAATTTCATGGCTTGCAAAGAGGATGTAAGTTCCGCGTATAGGCCCTGGGCTTCAGTGACATCTGATGTATGGTGGAGACGCGTTTGATAAGGGGTCGGTGTGTCACGAGGCCGGGGGAGTTTAGTATTTTCCTAATTTTGGGAAATAAATAGGGAAAATGGGGAAGCCAGGGCCCCTGGGAGTCTTGTTGTTAGTGTGGAAGTCCGGTGGAAGGATAGGAGAGTTAGGAATGGGGTAGAAGCTTATAAAGAAAGAGTTGGAATGAGAGTCTTATGCGGTAGTGTATTCGTAAGTGGTAGAATGGAAAGGTAAGATTAGGTCTTTAAGGGTTTACATGCTTAGGAAACTGTGGATAAGGGTAACGATGGGAATGTAGGAAGTATGGAACGGAAATTAAGTAAGGAAGAAGGGCTTATTGAGATTTCCAAATGTTCACCAGTTAGGAAGTTGAATCTTTACGGAATTAGGAAGAAGTTTAAGGTTAGGGAAAGGGTGGACAAGGGAGGTTGTAGAATGGAAGAGAATCCTCGGGAGTTTTGTTTTGGAATTTTGAACTGTTAAGGAAGGAAAATAGATCAAGCAGTTTACGAGTGTTGGTTGTTGACCCAAGACCTTATGGGATTATGGTTTGGATAAGGATAGTGAAAGAACAGAGTCTAGCTAGTGAGAGAGTAAGAAGGGTTTTGTAAGTCAAGGCAAAGAGGAATTTCTGGGAGTATATGGGAGTCACTATGGGAGTCATGGTTTCAGAGGGTTAGGTGTTAGAAATTGAGGGTTTGGAATTAGAATAAGGATGGGGATGGAGTTGACAATTGCTGGGGAGGAATGGAGGAAGAATGGAAGAGAAGGAAATGGGTTTGTATGTTCATGTTAGGGAAGCTGTAGAGCTGGGGCGTTTCTGGGATTAAAAAGTTAGGGTCAAATCTTTAGGGAGTTGGACCTAGTACAAGGGGTCTAATAGGGACAAAAGAGAAGGGGAAGCTGAGGGTAGGGGAAGGATTTGTTAATTCGTATAACGGGAAGTTATTTTTTCTTTTTCTTCAAGAGTTCTTTGGGTTTAATGGGTTTTGGTTGAGAATGAAAATCCATGTGAACAAGTTGTATAGACACGGTAAAGGAAACATGGACTGGAGGTGAAGCTTTTATTCCTGACGTTTCGTCTATCGACTTTCTCAAAGGAATGAGCATATGTATGTATCTAGTATGGTTGAGAATGTAAAAGGTTCAGAGGTTAGAAAGGAAAGGAGTGGACTATAGATATGGGAGAGAGATAGAGGAATGATGAAACTAAGAATGTTAGAGGATTTTTCATGTTTGTAAACCGGAGAATTTTGAGTTCCGGGGTTAAGGTTGGAGTTTAAGGAGGGTAAATAGGTTCGAAAGATAACAGGTTTGAAGGTTAACTTTGGAGGTGAGAAGATTATATTGGTTAAACAGTTTAGATAGGTTAACTTTGTGAGGTGAAGTTTGCTGTTGTTGTTGTTGATGTTGTTGTTGTAATTGTTGTTGCTGTCGTTGTTGATGTTGTTGTTGTTGTCGTTATTGTTGTCATCGTTGTTGTTGTTGTTATTGTTGTTGTTGTTGTTGTCGTTGTTGTCGTTGTTGTCGTCGTTGTTGTTATTGTTATTGTTGTTGTCATTATTGTTGTTGTTATTGTTGCTGTTGCTGTTATTGATGATGGTAGTAGCGATGCTGCTAATGGTAGTTTCTCTATCGTTGTTATTCTTGCTAATGGTTATTGTTACCATTATTGTCGCTGTTGTCACTGTCGTTACAATTTCCATTGTTCGCATTTTCGTTGTTGTCGGTCTCACTATCTTTCTAGTTGTCGTTGTTAATAGTTTTACTACTTTTGTTGTTCTTCTTATTGTTAGAGCTTGCATTTACATTCATCGCGAGTCTAAATAGTTTTGAAGTTAGAATAAGGGCTGAGGAAGGGAAAGGAAAGAAGGGAGGGACGTGGGAAGGGGGTGGGGGGAAGGTGAGGAATGAAGTGAGGAGGGATGAAAGGAAGATTAGAGAAGAAAGGATATTTACTAAAAGATCGAATATCCGAAAGATCATAAAAAGATGAGATAAGACGATGAAAATAAAATGAAATGGAGATAGATTAGATAAGGTAGAAAATAATAATAATAATAAGAAATATAATACATTTACCTTCACATAAAAAAAGTATTAACCATTGTAACAAGAGGGGGAGCCAAAAAGAAAAAGGCATAGAAACCACTCCCACCCATTCCATTTTCTATATATTCCACTCCCCTCCACCCTCCTCCCTCTCTCTCATCTTGGCACCTCCTGGATGACGGGTCATCCCTGCATCCTGTCCACTGCCCTGGAATAAAATGGAATAGATAAGGACCCAAAATGATGCAGAAGAAAAGTAGATAGTTTGATCAGTAACCAGAGGTGACTACCTGAATGCCTGATGGCTATCCTAACACAAAAGTCAAAGGGAGCTTCTCATCTTTGTAATATTTATAGTCTGCGGAAGGGGATTTCTCCTAAGCAGAGAACCTCCATATAACTTACTGAAATTAAGGTGACGGTACACTAGGCTAGCATGCTACTCGCTTATGCTACTTCGTTCGAGTAGAAATGACTTTGGTTACAATATTCTAGACTTCCGTAAGAATATCTCAACAATGTGTCTAACATTCGTATTCTAGGTTTAACTTTTCTTAGTTCGTCGTTCAGCTTCTCACTCTAAGATTCATAGAATACTTAGAACTTTGAAAAACAAAAGATCGTAACCGAAGTAATTTGTACTCAAACGAAGTATCAAAACCAAGTAACATGCTAGCGAGAAATGCTTAGTGTGCCGCCAACTTCAATCAACTTTATGCAGTACACTGGTGGTGTAATTGGAAGCGTGCTGACCTCGTATTCACTTAGTTGTGGGTTCGAATCCCGCACTCCTATCCGATTTCCAGAAGTGGCTGCTAGTTACCTTCCCCCAACAGTCCATAAACAGGCCGCAGCTACTCAGCGCCTCCGGGCGTACGCTCCTCACCACAGACACCTCTCTATGATGAATTACATCAGCATGAAATATTCTGCCTTAGAAAAGTAGGTTAAGGTAGCTGAAAGACTTAAAAAGGTACAGAGAGATCTTTATTAAGGCGTGGGAAAATCCCTTCGGACTGCGTCAATCTATTATTCACACATACTTTCTCACCCCCAAATCCCACTCCTCCTTTCCCTGCATCATAGCATTATCCATACACAACCATTTCTCATTCACCCCTATCTTCTGTCTTCTCCCGTCCTTCATCAAAAGGCACTCCCCTCTATCCCAGTGGCTCTTTTACCCCATCCATCCATCTCATTCTTGGTCGCACCTTCATGTTCACTCCTTCCACCTTTGCCTTCCACGCCTCTTTTACTAATCTTTCTTCACTCATTCTTTCCATATGTCCAAACCATCCCAATACTCTTTCATCAACCTTATATCCCAACTACCTTTCCACCCTGTTCTTCTCCTCACCTCCTCGTTTCTCCCTCTATCCAGCCTAGTAACGCCTATCATATTTTTTCAGACACTTCATTTCAAACACATTCAAATTACTCCTGTCTTCCTTTCTTATATGCCATGTTTCTGTCCCATACACTGCTGTCGGCACAATCACTTCTTCATACAATCTCCTCTTAGCATCCATTCCCAAATGTCTATTTCTCATTACACTTTTTAATCCCCAAAGGCATTTACTTGTTTCTCTCAATCTATATTCTACCTCCACCACTCCTCCCTTCCCCGCCACATTCGCACCCAAGTATCTAACACTATCCACTTCCTCCAGTGTCTCTCCCATAATACTCACTTCCAGTCTGCTGCCACTTTCTCCCCTTGTACATCTCATCACCCCACTTTACCCATATTTATCTTCAACTTCCTTCTTTTGCACACTGTTACTAACTTCCTTAATCCCTCCTCTGATCCTGCGACAAGCGCAGCGTCATCAGCATACAACACCTGGCTTATCTCCCACTTTTCTCCATTTTTTTTAACCATCTCCAATCCCCGACCCATTACCTTTGCGTTTACCTCTCACACCACCCCATCTATGTATAAATTGAACAGCCAAGGTGACATAACACATCCTTGGCGAAGTCCCAACTTTACCTCACACCTATCCCTCTCTCCATTTCTAATTCTAACACAGGCTATACAACTCTCATAAAATCTCTTGACTGCTCTTAACAGCTTTCCTCCTATCCCATATATCTGCAATACGTCCCTGTCTACCCTGTCATAAGCCTTTTCCAAATCCATAAAGACCCAAAAGACATCTTTACCTTTTTCCAAAACTTTCCAACGTGTCTGCTTTACCATAAAAATCTGATCCAAGCAACCCCTACCTGTCCTGTTCCTCCCCAATTACTCCCTCTGTTCCTCTCCTAATCCTCTATATCAAAACCCTCCCATAAGCCTTCCCAACTACACTAAACAAACTGATCCCTCTGAAACTACTACACTCACACTTGTCCCACTTTCCCTTGCAAAGTGGAACTATACAAACACTCCTCCAGTCCTCCGGCATTCTACCCTCTTTTAAACAAACATTAAATAACCTCATAAAAATAAAAGAAAAAAAAATCTTATCCCGATTGTGTTGGCAACCTTGTTCTTATCGTTGCTATTGCTTTTGTTGTTGTCATCAACTCCTTCATTTATCTAACTATTTATATATTTCTTCTTATTTTTTCTTTGCAATCGCTTCGTATGCAGTGTGTAATACATTGCTTTTGATGTTGTCATAAACTCTTTCATTTATGTTTCTATTTATGTATTTCTTCTTGTTTTTTCTTTGCAGTTGCGTTCTATGCTGTGTTTAATACATTGCTTTGTAACGTGTTACTATTTTTTTCTTTTTGCCCATGGAGGAGGTGTCGCTTCTCTTATCATCGTTATTACTTACTGTAATTATTGCTTGTGACGGTGAAAGTTTATTGTTATTGAATCTAATGTTATTATTGTTGTTATTGCAATGTTTATTATTGTAACACTTGTTGTTAGTAGTACTAATGCT
>NC_134779.1:60391071-60396071 GCF_046742065.1 Oratosquilla oratoria
GATTTTTTATTTAATTTCATATACGTGATATAATTAAACACGCACGACATATTCTTGGTTATTGTAATTATGTAATATAGACATCATCGTATCTAACCTATTATTACGATGGAAATAAAATGATAAAGATATGGTTTATGTTTTGTTTTTTTTTTTTGTTTTTTTTTGCGCAGAGGTTCCTTGAGACATGTAATACATTTTAAAGGGTACGCAAGGGTAAAAAGGTCGAGAAACGTTGATCTAGATTTACCCACAATTGGCCTTCTGTTTGAGGTTTTCTATAGATGAATGAAATCGCCTGCCGGCAGTCAGAATAAAACTTGAAAGGGCTAACTCGCTAAGCTTCGTATTGAATTGTGATTTTTTTTTTTTTTTTTTTTTTTTTCTCTATACTAACGCCAGGCAATTTGATTCACCTAGGAATCGAACCTCACCTTCGAACAGAAGAATCTTGTTTATCCGTTGATTTGGTTTACCTTTTTGTTCCCCCGGGGTCTTTCTTCAGCTGAATCAAATCGCTTGACAAGTCTCACTTAATCACTTAAATGACCTTATTTTATCTGATGGGTGAGTGACCTAGGGTGACCTGGTGCAGCGTTTCCTAACCTGGGGTGCTGAAATCAATTACATGGAGTGCTGGAAAATGATACACACAATTAATATATGAATCATTGATTACTTAATTGTGCATATTTGACTTTTTCCATGCTATTTTATTTTTCTAGGGTGTTCTTATTTCTTCTACAAACAATATTGTCAATTTGTTTCAGTTCTAAGAAATCAAGAAAATAAATCATCAAGCAGTATATTTCACTTTCTTTTAGCCTTCTAATAACAGGATAGGGGTGCTGGACTGCTTAGACATGACAACAGGGGGTGCTGTGGTCGGAAAAGGTTGGGAAACGCTGGTCTAGTGTTTCTATATATTTATCTCTCTATTTATATATCTATTTACTATTGTATTTATTTATTTATTTGTTTTTTGTTTGTTTGTATATGTACTGTTTTATTTATTTATTCATTTATCTATTTATGTATTTGTTTCTTTATTTATTTATTCATTTATTTTAATTAATTCATTTATTTATCTATCTATCTATTTATTTAGTCATTTATGTATTTATTTACTTATCCTATTATATTTTCTTTTTCTTTTTTGTTTACCAATTTCTTAAAGACGATGAGTTCCCCCTGCTGGTTTTATCAATATAAACTTGACAAAGGGGATGCATCTCCCCAATTCCAGAATAAAGTTTAAAGTTCTCAATATACATCCTTACATTTAAAGGAATATTTAAGGACTTTATTGTACCTAGTGGCAGAGACTCTCCTTAAACGTTTACGGAATGACGAATGAAAACGTTTGGTCTCAACGAAAACAATGTTCTCAAACGTTTAAAAATTGGCTCAAGACACCATACAGAGTTAGTGGTGATATGTTAATCGAAAAACATTTTTTAACCCCCTAAAGCTTAGAGCTGTGTTAGTTAACATAAGCTAGTTAAATCAGTTTTATGTTGTGTTTGAAAATACTTTTCCTTGAACTATTGTTCTAACTGAGGATTCAGTAACTAGATAATAGCTGGTTCTAGACTGTCTATATTTAATGTTCTATGGTCGTAATAGGATAAGAATCGTTGAAACGGAGGTCCTGTATAATTGATTAAATTGTTTTATGTCAGTTAGAATCAAATCATTAAACGTTTCCAGTTCTGCTTAAGACGGGTCAATCTGTTGTTGTTGTTTTTTCGTGTAACGAAATCAATTTGATAAGTTGATCAATTCTATTTTTTCTTTTCTTTACAGAATTTGGTCTGTTTAAATCTAGATTTTGCCATGTCTGTTATCAAAGTGATTTGTAGAGTTTGAATTGTATGTCCTATCACATATGTGAGGATATGGTACAACTGAAACGCTTTACAGACTGTGCGTTGTTTATCGTCATAGCATCCTTTATACAATGCATTGCTCAACACCAAATCTTATTATACAGCTAAACTATTTCACAAAGTTTGTTCTTTCGCACACCAGTGAACGATGTACATCTGAAACATTAGGTATTTTTTTCTTTCTTCCCCACAACTAAAGCATTAAACTTATATATGAACAAAGAATCCTTAATGTCGTCGAAATACCTAACATTGTTCAACCTCATGCAAGAGAATTTTTACACATCTGAACGTCTTCGCATCCTTAAGAACGAGATGGGGGGGTGGAGGGGAGACGGGGAGACGGGGGGGGGGGAAAGAACGTGGGGGAAGGAGTGGGAGAGAACGTGGAAGGTGGAGGGGGAAAGGGAGAGAACGGGAAAGGGGTGGTGGGTCGGCGAAGAGCGTTAGCTTCGGTCCCGGACTTGAAAGCGTTATAATAACGACTTTCAACCTTTGTTTCAATTGCACTGCAAACGGTCGGTCTGCAATAAGGTCCAGGTGACTAGTGTGTGCTCTGCAAGTGTCTCGACTATGGAAAGGGCTCTCGGGGTTCTATAAGAACATAGATTATGGAAATGAGAACGCGCACCGCACTTCGGGACTCTGTCTCACGCCCTCTGGATATTAAAGACCATAAATTGGAAGCCCCAGCCGGGGGAGGAGACTAGTTCCAGCCACACCTCGGTTTCCTCTGTAGGCCAGGACTGCCGGTGGTCTGCTGCGTGGCCTGCTTGGCCTGCTTGACCTGTTTAGCCTGCTTGGGCTAGTCGGTCACTTTGGTCTGCGTGGTCTGCTTGGTCTGCTTGACCTGTTTAGTCTGCTTGGGATAGTTGGCCTGCTTGGCCTGCTTGATCTGCTTAGCCTGCTTGGGCTAGTTGGTCTGTTTGGCCTGGTTGGCCTGCTTGACCTGTTTAGCCTGCTTGTGCTTGTTGGTCAGTTTGGTCTGCTTGGTCTGCTTAGTCTGCTTGACCTGTTTAGCCTGCTTGGGCCAGTTGGTCAGTTTGGTCTGCTTGGCCTGATTGACCTGTTTAGCATGCTTGTACTTGTTGGTCAGTTTGGTCTGCTTGGCCTGCTTAGTCTGCTTAACCTGCTTGACCTGTTTAGCCTGCTTGGGCTTGTTGGTCAGTTTGGTCTGCTTGGCCTCCTTGGTCTTCTTGACCTGTTTGACCTGTTTAGCCTGCTTGGGCTAGTTGGTCAGTTTAGTCTGCTTGGCCTGCTTGATCTGCTTAACGTGTTTAGCCTGCTTGGGCTATTTGGTCAGTTTGATCTGTTTGGCTTCCTTGGTCTGCTTGACCTACTTAACCTGTTTAGCCTGCTTGGGCTTGTTGGTCAGTTTGGTCTGCTTAGCCTACTTCACTTGTTTGGTCTACTCGACCTTTTGGTCTACGTGTCCTATTTGTCCTGCTTGTCCTCATTAGTCTATTTGGTTTGCTCGACCTACTTAGCCTGCTTGGTCTCCTAAGCCAGTTTAACCTTCTTTGGTCAGCTTAATTTGCTTGGCTTGTTTAGCTTTCTTGGCTCATTAGACCTGTTATGCCTGTTTGGTCTATTTTGTCCTTTTTAGACCTATTCAGCCTGCTTAGCCTGCTTTGGCCTTTTTAGTCTGCTTGGTCTCTTTGGTTTGTTTGGCCTGCTTGGCTTGCTTGGATTGCTTGTCCTGCCTGTTGGACCTACTTAACCTTTTCATTAATTGATTCGGTTTTTATCTTTATTTTGTCTGTCCACAAATTATTTCATTCAGCTGAAAGGAAACCCCTAAGAAACGAAAGGATTCATTAATGGTTCTGTGGTTAATTGTGTGTTCGTTCTAAGGATTTACTGGCCTGACGAGCATCTTGCCTTCCGCCCTGCTTGCCTATCAGCCTGCCGACCTGCTTGCCTATCAGCCTGCCGACCTGCTTGCCTGTCAGCCTGCCTGACCTTTCAGTTCATTTACTCGTTCTGCATTGTAGTCCTCTTGTTTACCTCAATTATTTGGCACCATTGGGTGCTTGTTCGCTGTATGGGATTTGCTGACCTGCCGGCCTACGGACTTGCCGGCCTGCTGATCTGGTGGTTTGTTTGTCTGTCAGCCTGCATGGAGGCTGCATTTAATGAATGCTTTTCCTGTATGAACTCTTCATATTGGTTGTAACTTCTATTTTGGTTTTGGTCCTTTGCTAGTTATAAGGTCTATCTCACTTCAGTGATCTGTAACCCGCAGTGTACAGAATGTAGCCTGCTTGCCTATTGGCCTATCTAATCACTGATTCCTCTATACAACCTCCTCTACTTGTTTTGATTAAATTATTATTTTTCTTGATTACTTGGTTGTTTATGGGCAGGGTGCTTGCCTAATGGCCTATTTAATCACAGGTCCTCTATAACGACCTCCTCTACTTGTTTTGATTAAATTATTGTTTTTCATGATTACTTGGCTGTCTGGGTTCAGGGCGCTTGCCTATTGGCCTATTTAATCACTGGTTCCTCTATACGACCTCTCGTTTGTTTGTTTTGATTAAATGTTTGTCTTGGAGTAATCTTCTCTCCGATACAATTTCTGTTAAATTGGATAGCCGCTGACGTTCTGGCGATGTGTGTACCTGATCGCTCAAAATTGTGGAAGACCTTTTTTTCCCTCATTGTCCAATGAGGAACAAATGAATATCGGAAACTTCTGCTCCACATTGAATACTGAGGAAAGAAAAAAATGTCTTCCGCAAATTGAGCGATCAGCTTCACAGATCGTCAGGACGTCAGCGGATATCCAATTTTACAATAAATGTTTATCTTGATTACTTGGCTGATTAGGTGCTTGTGGTCTTGGGTAGTCGGGTGCTTGTTCTGCTTAAGTCATGGTCCTTCTGCTTAATCCCATTATCTTCTCTGACCTTATGGTTATCTCGCTTGATTCCTCCATTTATTCTGTTTGTCGCTAGGTTTTTATTAATTTGAAAGAAATGCTTCTATGCTCTAAGACAATGGATCTCAACCTGGGAAGCATGAGGACATTCAAGGAAGTCATGACAAGAATTTAAAGAGGCCGTGGCCTGCTCTTCCAAATTATACATTTCTATATAATGTAAGGAA
>NC_134779.1:60406071-60408571 GCF_046742065.1 Oratosquilla oratoria
TATTAAGAAAGAAATGAAGGAATAAAGAGAAGAGAGTAAATTACTGAAGACAAGAACGTCTGAGGAAGAGTGCAAAGAGAAGAAGAGAAAGAGAGCAAGAGAGAAGTTTGAGTAACAGAAAGAGAAAGTGAAATGAAAGGTAAAGATAAAGAGAAATGATGCAACGCAGAGTGGAAAAGAGCAAACAGAAAAGAGGGGGAAGAAAGAGGAAAAGGAAAGTGAAAAAGAGAAAGGATGGCATTAGGAGGGGAAAAAGAGTGAGTGATGGAGGAGGAAAATGGTTAAAGGATTGGACGAGAGAAAGAGAGGGAAGAGAGACAGAGGATAAAAGAGAGGAAATAAAGTGAATGATTGAGGAGGTAAAGTAAAGGAGAAGGACAATGTACTATATAAAACATGAATAAAATACAAAAACCTGTATCCTATTGTAAAATAATGAATATAAATAAACTAAATTATGGTAAATGATATTCAAAGTGGAGGAAACAGACGAGGATTAATGATCACAAAGATGACAGCTCAAGTACAACAGGGGCTTTATATGTATACACACACACACACACACACACACACACACACACACACACACACACACACACACACAAACACAAACACATATATATATATATATATATATATATATATATATATATATATATATTATATTTATACTGTATATATATATATATACGTGTGTGTGTGTGTGTGTGTGTATGTATGTATGTATGTATGTATGTATGTATGTATGTATGTATGTATATAAAGCCCCTGTTGTACGTGAGTTGTCAGCCTTGTGATCAAGACCGTGCGGGTCCAAACGTAGAAGAATTAAATTTTTCCCTTTAACCTTTGTCCACTTCCACCTACAGTATCAAATACTGAACATATTTCTACATACTCTACTTCTGATAACCAAAGATATTTCGTCAATTGCATCAATACAACAATAATGCAAGTCGACTTTGATCTATAATGGGTCATATACGAGTGCTGACGTCATATGTGGATGATACCTCTGACCTTCTCACCATACCCCAGGTAGGGAAATTGCCCTGTCAGTTGTGATGCCTCGCAAAGTTTCTCCATTGGGTTCGGTCTCTGTACTTCTCTTCGTCCACTATTGTCTCCATTGTCTCTCCTCTCGTTTCTATGATACCTGTATCAAAAGTACGTCTCGCTCGCTGAAGCTTTTCCATGTGCAAACGAAACGTTGTCCTTTTAATAAAGGTTTCATTCTCACGTGGTGTCTACTCAGACCATTTTTTGCGAGAAATTGTCATTTGAAATCATATTTGAATGTTTGCGCAGTAACTCTATAGGTAAGAAGATTAACGTGATGAATCTAACGAGGTTTGGCTTATCTCGTTAACGCCCCTTGTACATTTTCTTCAGGTTAATGTCAATCGGTTTTATTAACTAACCACTGTATCATATGATGTTTTAAACAATTTATCTATTCATTTATTTTTTTGACTGTCTAAGGTCTATTTTACTCACGTTTTTTAGGCCTTAGGGTTAAGAACTAAGATCTTTTATCAGTTATATCTCGCCCCCCCATCCCCCCCCCAAAAAAAAATAGATCAAATAAAATAAACAATGAAAAGGTGATTAAAAAATGGAGAAAGATAATATGAGATAAATGAATATTTGGAATTTATTTATCTGTTGATCCATTTATTTATTTGTATAAATATTAGTCCCTAGTAACCGGTTTGTCTAGATTTCAAGATTGCAAGATCTAGCACAGATGAGGATTCTAGACTCTAGATCACGTACAGTCACGATTAAAAGATCTGACCTAAGCCACAGTTCTTACAACGTCAATATCATTTTATCATTTTTGTCGTATATTTGATATATTTTCCTGCATACTATTTAGCTTAGTTAGGTAGTTTTCTTGAATAGATAGAAAAAAAAGTCAAATAATTTTAGTTTTGTGCAATGAAAAACTCTGGGTCAAAACTTTTACTCGTGAATGTACAAGCTCGTATAGTTTTCATTATGATACCATTATAACACAAATGACTCTGTCTAGGAACCTCTAGAACACTAGCATGATATTCTTAACGCCACCACGAGCCCTCTGCATGCAGCATGCAGTAGCATGACACATGGGTTCTATTTCTATTTTATTATTTATTATGACATCATCATCACAACCATCACTCTGTGGGGCACAGATGGTGTGTCTGTCTTCACCATCTGGTCCCGCGGTGCCTTGCTTAGTGTACAGCCCATGAGCAGACCGCGCATGACATGACTGGGATAACAAAAATAAATAGACTAATGAATAATTGATAATAATGATAAATCAACCAGTAAATAAGTAATAACACGCACACGCGCGCGCACACACGCGCGAACACACGCGAACGTACACACACACACACACACACACACACACACACACACACACACACACACACACACACACACACACACACACACTTATATATATATACACACACATGTACACACACACACACATGCGCGATCACTC
>NC_134779.1:60413571-60436071 GCF_046742065.1 Oratosquilla oratoria
AATATAGTTATCAATTCTATAAAAATAATCAGATATCTTAAGTCCTGCAACAATTGCTGGAGTCATAATTTCATTATACTCATTAATAATCTTAGCTTTATCACTTCTGAATTTTTACCAATCATTTTATTTTATTCTTCTCCTTTTTCACTTCATAACCTTACCTCGTTTCATTTCAACTCTTACGAGGAATGTTATGGATAATAAAAAATACTATTGATGATAACGAAAATAACTTTCAACAATTTAGAAATTACATTCCACAACACCAAAAGATACTTGTTCACAATGATCTGTATACTCGTCCCAATGACTGTACTTATTACAGAAAGATCCTTGGCATATTAGGTTGGTATCTAACCACAAACCTCAAAGTTAAACTGGTTCACCTCGTCTTTTTAATCTAGATTAAGTTTAAATCTTAAACGACAATGGGAGGGGAGTTTAGAGCACCCTTGGTACTTATCTCGTTTTGGTATCAGTAAAGCAGTAAAACTGGTCTTTCTTCTTCCCCTTCAGCCTATGGACAAACTAGTCTAGTGGACAAACAGTACCATTAGGGGAAATCTGGGGACCATTGAATGATATACATAAAACATATCATATCACTGGGTGAAGTGTTGCACGTAATTTGTTACACAGATCCCAAAACCAAAGTAGATTATCCCTTTCCTCCCTGTCTTGTTGCTGTCGTCAAACGATTTTATTCATCTCAAAGAATGCCATTTGATTAGTGAAAGACGTTTGTGACACTGTGTGGCATAGCGTTTGGGTCCTTGAGCTCTTATTGCTTGAGGGTGCCAGGGAGTGCCTGTGAGGATGCAACCCAGTGACCCAGTCACGGGCCCTCTATAAATGAAAATCTCCTCCTCCTCTTTCTCCTCCTCCCCTTCCTCCTCCTCCTCCTCCTCCTCCTCCTCCTCCTCCTCCTCCTCCTCCTCCTCCTCCTCCTCCTCCTCCTCCTCTTTTCCTCCTCTTTCCTTTTTTTCCTTCCTCCTCCTCCTCCTCCTCCCTTTTCTCTTCCTCTTCCTCTCTCTCCTCCTCCTCCTCCTCCTCCTCCTCCTCCTCCTCCTCCTCCTCCTCCTCTTTTTCCTCCTCCCCTTCCTCCCCCTCCTCCTCCTCCTCCTCCCTTTTCTCCTCCTCCCCTTCCTCCTCCTCCCTTTTCTTCTCCTACCTTTTCTCCTCCCCCTTACTCCTCCTCCTCCCCCTTACTCCTCCTCCTCCTCCTCCTTCTCCCTTTTCTCCTCCCCCCTTCTCCTCCTCCCCTTCCTCCTCCTCCTCCTCCTCCTCCCCTCTTCCTCCCCTCTTCCTCCCCTTCCTCCCCTCCTCCTCCCCTCCTCCTCCCCTCCTCCTCCTCCCCTTCCTCCCCCTCCTCCTCCTCCTCCCCCTCCTGCTTCTCCTCCTCCCCCTTCCTCCTCCTCCCCCTCCTCCTCCTCCTCCTCCTCCTCCCCCTTCCTCTTCCTCCTCCTCCTCCTCCTCCTCCTCCTTCCCCTCCTTCTCACTCTCACGCTAGTTCTCTCTCACTCTTACTCTCCTGTTCACTCTTCCCTTCTCTCACTTTCCGTTTCTTTCCCTGTCTCTTAGTTTTCTCTCTGTTTTGCTCCCTGTATCTCTCTCTGGCCCTCTCTCTGGCACTCTCTCTGTCCCTCTCCCTATCCTCCTTCCTGTCCTCCTTCCTATCCCCTCCCTATCCCCTCCCTGTCTCCTCCTTGTCCCCCTTCCTGTTATCCCCTATCCCCTTTCCTGTCCCATTCCCTATCCCACTCCCTATCCCACTCCCTATCCCACTCCCTATCCCACTACCTATCCCACTCTATCCTCCGTTCCTGCCTCCTTCCTATCCCTAGTCTCTATCCCCCTATCCACCATTCTTATCCCCAGTCCATACCCCCCTCTCTGTCTCCCCCTCACCCCCTGTCTCCTTATTCCCTCACCCTATCCCCCTCCCTATCCCCAGTCCCTATCCCCAGTTCCTGTCTCCCCCTCACCCCCAGTCCCTTATCTCTCCCTATCCCCAGTCCCTATCCTATCCCCCCTCCCTATCCCCAGTCCCTATCCCCAGTTCCTGTCCCCAGTCCCTATCCCCCTCTCTATCACCAGTCCCTATCTCCCCTCCCTATCCCCAGTCCCTATCCCCTTCTCTATCCCCAGTCCCTATCCCCCTCCCTGTCCCTAGTCCCTATCCCCAGTCCCTATCCCCATTCCCTGTCCCCAGTCCCTATCCCCCCCTCCCTGTCCCCAGTCCCTATCCCCCTTCCCGATCCCCAGTCCCTATCCCCCTTCTCTATCCCCAGTCCCTATGCCCCTTTCCTATCTCCCTTCCTCTGCCTCCTCTCCCCGTCCCCCTCCCTGTCTCCCCTCCCTATTCCCTCTCTCCTTACTGTTCCTTCTCTCCTTACTGTTCCTTCTCCCTTTTCCTCTCTCCTCAATCTCCTTTCCTTTCATTCTCTCCTCCCTCTCCCCCTCCTTCTCCCCCTCCTTCTCCCTCTCCTTCAACCCCTTCCCTCTCCCCTTCCCTCTCCCCCTTCTCCTCATACCCGCTATCTCTCCCCTCCTCCCCTCCATCTTTCATTTTATAGTTTCCTGCCACTACGTATGTCCTGGTGTGGGGGGTTTCCTTGAGACGTGATTGCTTGGGGGTGCCCGTGAGTGGCCGTGAGTGGCCGTGAGTGCCCGTGAGGATGTGCCACCCAGTGCCCCGGTCACGGGTCCTTTGCAAATAACCCTCTCCCCCTCCCCCTTCCCCCTTCCCCCCCGCCCTCCTTTTTACACACATTTCTCTGCCACTCTACAAGTCCACAAACACGGGTAACAACCACAATCACGCCTTTGCCGCCCTTTACAACCCTCTACCCTGGCCTTTATTGCTTTCTTTTTATTGAGGACTTTAACTTTACTACCTGGCCTCCTTGCACACATCTGACCCGGCCCAGTAGCTGCGCCATGACAGTTTTACTGCGTTTACGCTTTCGCTGTCCTTACCGGGTTTTCAGTTATAAATCTCGCCCCTAAGTGACCTCTTCGACTCGATCTAGATTTAGAGTCTTCAGTTGATTTATAACGGGTCGTAAGTGAGGTCGTTAAGTTTGTGTGTGTGTTTGGGAGGGGGGAGTGCGTCTTCGAAGTCTTGGGTGGTTTGGGTGGGAGGGACGGGTGCGTACGTGGGTGGGACGTGTGTAGGAGCTGGGTGGCCTCCTTGGGCTACTGATCCTGGGTGATTGGGTTGGGTAGAGGGGTAATGGGTTGTATTAGGCTCTGGAAGGCTTTGGTTGCAAGAAGAAGGATCCTGGAAGATCCTGGATTTGGATGTTAAGTTTGGGTATCTGAACGAATAGATGTAAAATAATAGGTAAAGGGAAAGGGAGTTTCAGGATCGGAGGGTACGAGTTGATTGAAATGAGTGTTTGAAGCTTGGGAGAATATATAAAGAAGATGATGACTCCTGATGTTTGTGTTTTGAACGTTTAAGTAGATGATTATAAATATGTGTATAAATTTGGTGCAATATTTTCTATTAGTTTATATTTTATGTATATAGTTGTGTGGCTTGTGTGGGTACGTGGGTGGTACTTGGGAGAGTTGCCTCTAGTTAATGGCTGTAGTTCTGAATGGCAAGCTTATGGTTAGATAGATGACACTTGAGCACGTGGAGGGATATAACCGAGATATACATGTCGTAAACCCAAGCATGTGGGTGATGCAGTTTGAATGGGAAGGCGATAATCAAGAGAGGATAGGTTGGGACAAAAGTGAATAGAGATTTATAACCGAGTGGGTAAGTGTTGAGGCTTGTTCAGATGAATTTTGAGGATTGGGTGCTTTGAAAGGTAGTACAATATTTGGTGTTAGTAAGGACTGGGGGAGGATCTAAGGTACAAAACTAGGGAAAAGTTGAAGATCAGGGTAAAACTAGGGGGAATATTAGTGTATAGGGTAAATTTGGTGAAAATTCCAGGTGGGTTCAAAACACACACAAGTGCATATTATATATATATATAATATATATATATATATATATATATATATATATGTATATATATGTATACATATATATCTATATATATATGTATATATATATATATATATATAATGTATATACACCCGTGTGTTTGCTTGTGGGGCGAGTCTGTGCGTATGCACATGGAGACTGTGTGTATTGGCACGTGTATACGATTGAATTGGCAATGGCAAGATCACTCTTAAATATGTCTTAGATGGTCACTTAATCAAAACTAACTCGAAACGAATCAAAATATATCACAGAGAGATCACGACCAAATCTAGTTTCCTATTGGGAAGTAAAATCACCCACATAGACATTCAACCACCTCAATCAATCATACGAGAGAGACTGAATCGATTCCCAACCAATCAGCTGACGATCTCAGAGACGTTTGTATGACCTAATATGTACATCTTATCATAAACGTTTATGCCCTGACTTGCGCCTCGATCCTCCTACGGGTGTATTGCGACAGCATTGGGTAATGGAATCGCGTAGTCTTGAGAAGGGCTTGAATTCTGTTTATATGTGTCGCTCCGGTGGATATGCGCTCAGAAGCTTTAAAGACACCATCTTAGTCATCATATAAAGAGGGTTATGTTTGTTCAGGGTTTGGCTGTCGAAGTTTTTTCTTTCAAGAAACTAGAAATAGAAATTAAGTAAGAAATAGCCTGCTATTATTAAGAATAATGTTTGTGTGTTTGTGTGTATGTGTATGCGTATACGTGTGTGCATGCGTGTGTATATTGTGTGTGTATGTGTGTGTATGTATGTGTGTGTGTGTGTGTGTGTGTGTGTGTGTGTGTGTGTGTGTGTGTGTGTGTGTGTGTGTGTGTGTGTGTGTTTATGTATATATGTATACATGTATGTACGAGTATGTATTTATTTATATAAATTGAAGACCAAAGCTTTACTACTAGTTATTCCCTCGAGTTTATTTGACATCTATGGCAGCAGCCAGCGATCTTTGTGCCTTAGCAAATACTTCTTCAGGAAGAAACGTTTGACTTCGGTGAGGCTGCGTGAATATAGAACTATTTCTATATCACCAATTACTAATAAAAGGAGAGATGCATTTGCTAGTTTAGAGCTCCACTAGTGTGAATTTGTTGCAAAATAGTGTTGATTGGACATCTTGGTTCTGGTAAGTAGACAGAATGCCAGTCCTCAAGACCGCACCTGTGGGTTGAATTAAAAGATGTTAAAGTCCAACAAAAGGGAAATAAATTATTTTATCTGACGTCCGTCTTTGGAGAAAAAGTTCCTGGCGGCATCCGTGTTATGCATATCGCGACATCTATCTAAAAAGATGACAACAACACGGTAAGACGTTTGTTCACCTACCCTCACTCATCGACAATAACGATAACGACAATGGCAGTACCATAACACAAGAAACAATGTCGTCTTCGGAATGGAAAGGGGGGGGGAGGGGGGGGGTCTGGAGTCCTGCGTCTCGTATCCTCCAGTAGTCCTGTAGGAGTTCTAGAGGGCGAGGCGCTGGGCCCATTACCGACGTCATTAGGGGGAGCAATGAAGACTAGCTGCCTTCTGTCGGCCTCCAGGAGGGCACTTTTGGGGATTCCCGTTGGGAATGGACGCCGAGGCGGGGTCCGGGACAAGGTTCCTGCCATCTCTACTTCTTCCCCCTTCTCCTCCTACTCCTCCTCCTCCTCCCCCTCCTCCTCCTCCTCCTCCTCCTCCTCCTCCCCCTCTCCTCCTCCTCCTCCTCCTCCCCCTCCTCCTCCTCCTCCTCCCCTCCCCCTCCCCCTCCTCCTCTCCCTCCCCCTCCCCCTCCCCCTTCTCCTCTCCCTCCCCCTCCCCCTCCCCTTCCTCCTCTCCCTCCCCTCCCCTTCCTCCTCTCCCTCCCCCTCCTCCTCTCCCTTCCCCCTCCTCCCCTTCCCCCTCCTCCTGCTTCTTCTCCTCCTCCTGCTTCCCCTCCTACTCTTCCTCCTCCTCACGACCTCCTCCCCTCCTCCTCCTCCTCCTCCCTCCTCCTCCTCCTCCTCTTCCTCTTCCTTCTGCTTTTCCTCCTCCTGCTTCTCCTCCTCCTCACCGATCTCTTCTTCCTCCTCCTCCACCTCCTACTTCTCCTCCTCCAACTCTTTTTCCTCCTCCTTTTCCTCCTTATTCTTCCCTTCCTGCTTCTCTTCCTCTTCCTCCTCCTCCTCCTCCTCCTCCCCCTCCTCCTCCTCCTCCTCCTGCTTCTCCTCCTCCCCCTCCTCCTCCTCCTCCTGCTTCTCCTCCTCCTCCTCCTCCTTCTCCTCCTCTTTCCTCCTCCTCCTTTTCCTCGTCCTCCTCCTCCTCCTTCCTCCTCCTCCTTTTCCTCCTCCTCACCGACCTCTTCTCCTCCTCCTCCTTCTCCTCCTCTTTCCTCCTCCTCACCGACCTCCTTCCTCCTCCTCCTCCTCCTCCTCTTTCTCTTCCTCCTCCTCCTCTTTCTCTTCCTATTCTTTCTCGTCCCCTCTCTTTCTCTTCGCCTTTTTTTTCTCTTTGCTCCTCCTCTTCCTCCTCCTCCTCTTCACATTCCTTCTTTCCTTTCTTATTCTTCTTATCCTCTTCCTCCTCGCTCTAATTGTCCTTCTTCTCCTCCTCCTCCTCCTCCTCCTCCTCCTCCTGTTTCTCCTCTGTCTCCTCCACTATGCCCTACTCTACCCGCCCTCTATCTCCTCAAACTCCTTTTTCATCTCATACTCTTCCTTTCTCTCTTTCCTCTCCTCCTTCCTCTTCTTCCTTCTTCTCCTCCCACTCCAACACCTCTTACACCTCCTCATACACCCTCCTTATACACCACTTTCTTCTTCTCCTTCTCTTCCTCCTGCACCTCCTTCTCCTCCTCCTACTTCTCCTACTTCTCCTTCTCCTCCTCCTCCTCCTCTTCCTCCTCCTCCTCTCCCTCCTCCTCCTCCTCCTCCTCCTCTCCCTCCTCCTCCTCCTCTCCCTCCTCCTCCTCCTCCTCCTCCTCCTCCTCCTCCTACTTCCTCCTCCTCCTCCTCCTCCTCCTCCTCCTCCTCCTCGCCTAGTTGCCCTGTTTCCTTAACTGTAGTGTAGTTTAGTTAACACAAACAGCCTCGTTAGGGCCAGTAGGCCTGCTGTTGTTTGTTCTTCCTTTGTGTTCCTTTGTGTTCCTCCTTCTCCTCCTTACCTTTTTGTTCCTCCTTGAGCCCTTTTTCTTTTCCTTCTCTTCTTTCAGTACTCTTCAAGCTTTGCATGTTTCTCGTCTTTGTGTCTTGAAATTTTAGTTTGGATATTTTTTCTTCTTCTTTTTCTTTTTCTTTTTCTTCTTCTTCCTCTTCTTCTTCTTCTTCTTCTTCTTCCTCTTCTCCTTCCTCTTCTTCTTCTTATTCCTCTTCTTCTTCCTCTTCTCCTTCCTCTTCTTCTTCTTATTCCTCTTCTTCTTCCTCTTCTTCTTCCTCTTCTTCTTCTTCCTCTTCTTCTTCTTCCTCTTCTTCTTCTTCTTCCTCTTCTTCTTCTTCCTCTTCTTCTTCCTCTTCTTCTTCTTCCTCTTCTTCTTCCTCTTCTTCTTCCTCTTCTTCTTCCTCTTCTTTTTCCTCTTCTTCTTCCTCTTCTTCCTCTTCTTCTTCCTCTTCTTCCTCTTCTTCTTCCTCTTCCTCTTTCTCTGTCGTAACTCTCCTTTCCCAGCCTTCTCTTCCTTCCTTCCTTCTTCCCATCTTCTATGAGTGAACACGTTTTCTTCCATTTCTCTCTTTTGGCTCAAACTCCTCTACTCTCCTTTCCCTTCCTTGTTTTTTTGTTCGATTTCTCTGAAAACTTCTTCCTTTAGCTCTTCTTCTTCTTGAAGTTACTGTCTCTGGTCGTCTTTTTCCTCCTCTTCCTCTTCTTCCTCCTCCTCTTTTCATCTTCGCTTCCTTCCCATGTAGCTTCTTCTTTGCCTCGTTTCCCACTTCCGCCTCCTCCTCTGCCTCCTTTGTCTCCTCCTCTCCTCCTCTCCTCCTCTCCTCCTCCTCCTCCTCCTCCTCCTCCTTTCCCTCCTCCTCTGCCTCCTCCTCCTCTGCTTCCTCCTCTTCCTCCTCTTCCTCCTCTTCCTCCTCTTCCTCCTCTTCCTCCTCCTCTTCCTCCTCCTCTTCCTCCTCCTCCTCCTCCTCTTCCTCCTCCTCTTCCTCCTCTTCCTCCTCCTCTTCCTCCTCCTCTTCCTCCTCTTCCTCCTCCTCCTCCTCCTCTTTCTTTTACTCCTCATTTCCTCTGTCTCCTGCTCCTCCTTTTCCTCTCTCCATCCTCCTTTTCTGAATTCTTTCGACAATGCCCTTTCCGCTCTTTGTACGCTGATGTCTTTAGGCAATGCTTTTTTTGTTACTTTGTCATTCTCTCCTTTGGTCTATAACTACTACCTACTCTATTTTTCTTACATATGAACATAAGAATGAAGGAGACAGGCTGTAAGATATCATAAGGCCTACACTAGGTCGTTCCATGTCCATTACCACCTGTCATCCCTATTTATAAGGTTGTCTCACCTTTTCCTAAAACGACCGATAGTTTTAGTGATCACTATATGGTTACTAAGTCTAATACGCCTCATAGCTCCGTTTTTCCTCAGGAAAGACAGATTTATTATGTTCGTTATCAGTACTATTGATGTTGTTCTTCTTGTTGTTCAGTTGATATTGTTCTTGTTGTTGATGTTGTTGTTGTTACTATTGATGTTACTCCTGTTGTTGTCGTTGCTTCCTCTGCTGTTGTTGTTCCTGTTATTGTTACTGTTGCGGTTGTTGATGTTCCTATTGTTGTTTTTTGTTGTTGTTATTGTTGATGCTGCTGTTGTTGCTGCTGTTACGGTTGTTGATGTTCCTAATGTTGTTGCTGGTTTTGCTGTTGTTGTTATTGCTGCTGTTGTTGCTCCTGTTGCTCCTGTTGCTGTTGTTGCTTCTACTGTTATTACTGTTGATATCTCTGCTGCTGTTTCTATTGTTGTTACTGTTGATGTCGCTGCTGCTGTTGTTGATGCTGTTGATGTTGCTGTTGTTGTTACTGTTGATGTTGCTGCTTTTATTATTATTGCTGATATTGCTGCTGGTGTTGCTGTTGTTGCTGCTCCAACTACTGTTGTTCCTGTCGTTACTGTTGCTGTTGTTGTTACTGTTGATATTGCTGCTGTTGCTGTTATTGCTTCTCCTACTATTGCTATTGTTGTTACTGTTAATGCTGCTGCTGCTGTTGTTCATGTTAATGTTCATGTTGCCGCTGCTGTTGTTCATGTTAATGTTCATGTTGCTGCTGCTGTTGCTATTTTACCATTACCGTCATAGGCATATATATATTATACATATATATATATATGTATATATATATATATATATATATATATATATATATAGTATATATATCCTATACCAATGGCCTTTTTCCCCTTGTAAGTCATACTTTTTCTTATTAACAGCACGATCATGCTATAAGCACTGGTAGGCTGCGTCGTCTTTTATTCTACCAAATATTTTGAATCAATGTCCCTCAACAATTCCGGTGACTGCCACATGCCCTAGCTGGTCCTTGAATGAAGGGATTAATTCTTGTGTCTCAAGGAGGATGAACATTGAGGTCGAGGTTGAGACTGAAGTTGAGGAGGAGAGTCAAGGAGGAGTCAAGAAGAATAGCAAATTGAGGGACAGTGGGAGTAATTTTAATCACTAACTTTATTTATTTTAGGGAGGGTGGAGGGGTGTGGAATGTATTCAGGGATGGAATGAGTGGGAATTATTTTATGCCTTTTCCTTTTTGGCTACCTCCCTTGTAAGGGGGAAAAAGCCTTGGTATATGTATGTATGTATGTATGTATTTATCTTATTTATCTACTTATTAAACTATATATTTATTTGGCTATCTATTTATCTACTTATTTTTACCGACTTGATTGCTTGTTCATTAGTCTATCCATTTATATATTTATTCATTTATCTTGATCTATTTATCTATTTTATCATTATCTTTTTAGAGGCCATCAGTCACTAATCATAAAAGAGCACTGCGTGATTCTGGTCCGTTTAGGAATCACCATAGGTAATTTTTGACGGCGATTTATGTCTCAGTGTGACGCCGTTGCGGGCATCACGTCATGTCCAATTGGTGTCCGTCTTGCATAGACGAAGTTCTTGCAATATTATGACATACCATGACTAGCGAGGGTTTGTTCAATCGAATCCTGACAGGAACATGATTTACATAAAACGCCCACTGGAAAGTGAGTGGGCGTGTTGGGAGAGAGTGGGCGTGTTGGTGGAGAGTGGGCGTGTTGGAGGAGAGTGGGCGTATTGGAGGAGTGTGAGAATCATCTTCGCTAACGTGAAAAATGTCCGTCAAAAACTGACGCGTGTGAACTGGTATTTAGCCATTCACTGATACGTTTGTTCGACTATTACGACTAATACTTCAGGTGCGTTCGAGTTGTCGGCGAGTTTTAGGGGGTCGAGGGAGTGGGGGGGAGGGAAGTCGAAGGGGTCTTGGGCAGGGGTGGGGGAAGGTGCTATGTGTGGGAGTGGGGGGGAGAAGTAAAGGAAAGACAAGTAGGTAGGGGGAAGGGGGAGCTTCATGAGGTCCCTCTTCAGTCAGACAAGTAATTCTGCTAAGTAGACAATGGCCCTTCGTGGGGAAGCTCATCAAAGAAATCGCCCGGATGGAGTCTGTTTCATCGCTGTATAAGGCGCAGGCCCGGATGGGCTTCTAGCGCGCGTTAGACTCATCAGTGGGACCATTTCATTGATATTTTGTCTCTTTGTGGATGATAAATGGCTTCAGCCCTTTCGCTCCTCAGGGGGTTGGGGGTTGGGGGGTTGGGAGTCCCTGGTGGGGGGAGGTAACGGGGTTCCGGGGGGGGGCAAGGTTGGGGTGGTTGTATTCGTGGAGGTGGTTGTGAGGATAGGGGGTGATTGTTGGGGTTAGAGTGGGGTTATGGGTAGATATTGGGGTGGGGTTTGGGTTAGGGTGCTTATGTTAGGTTGTTTGGGTTACGCTTGTAGGTTTGGGGTTTGGGTCGAAGGTTTGGGTTTGGATTGGAAGTTTTTGATTTGGGGTTTGAAATGAGGGTTTGGTTTAGTTTGAGGGTTTGGGTTGAGGGTTTAGGTTGAGGGTTTAGGTTGAGGATTTCGGTTCGGGGTTTGATATGGGGCTTGGAATGGAGGTTTGGTTTGGTGTTTTTGGTTGAAGATTTGGGTTGGGATTTAGGTTGGGGTTGAGAGCTTGGGTTTGGATTGGGGCTTTGGATTTGGGTTGTGGGTATAATTTGGGGTTTAGGTTTGGGTTGTAGGTTTTATTTTAGAGTTTGGATTGGGGCTTTTGGTTTGGGTTGTGGGTTTAATTTGGGGTTTGGATTAGGGCTTTGGGTTTGGGTTGTCGGTTTAATTTGGGGTTTTGGGTTTGGGTTGTGGATTTCATTTTGGGGTTTGGATTGGGGGTTTGGATTTGAATTGGACGTTTGAGTTCGGGTATCAGTGTTGGGGTTAGATGCTAGAGTTGGGGTTTGAATTGGTGGTTTAGGTTTGGGGTTTGGGTTGAGGCTTTCTTAAGCTAGATAAACTCGTCTGGCGACAATTGAGATGAAGATATGTCAACAAAATTAGTGAAAATATAACCATTTAATATTTCACTAAATATATTATCTATATTAGATGTGTGGAATGATGTGGGTTCTATAGACTAGATAGAATCACTTTACTTCACTAAATAGACTATAGAAGTTAACTATAAACAAAATACCTAATGCTTCTAGATTCAATTGTCGGGCGGTTTTGTATCATAACCAAGGGGTCGCCGTTTTAAAGACTTTGTTCAGATTAGGGGTCACGCCCCGTGCATGATGATAATATATTATCATTTATTTTATATTATTTGTTTTTGTTTTGTTATCATTTGTCCGTTTGATTCTCATTTATTATTAGTTTATATGTCAATTTATCATTATTTACTATTTACTTGTTTGTTTATTATCTAACTATACCTATGCGTTTATTTGTGTATTTTATTTGTTATCTACATTATTATAGTTTTTATCTATTAATTTATTATTAAGATTTTTTTTCGCATCCGACCTAGATATGGACTAAAAGGTCTCCTGTCGGCATGCTCCGCCTTTATAATCCTTTGTAATTAATAAAATCCTCTATCGTCTAAAACAACCAAATTCATACAGTCAGCCATAGTACACGCAGTACAGCAATGCGCAGAAATTTCCGCCCCCCGGCCCTGATCGGAGTCTCTTTAGATGGGGTGGGGTGGGGGGAAGAGGGGGGATGGGGAGATGGAGGAAAGGGGGAGAGGGGAGGGGGTGAGGGGGGGAAGGAAAACTTGTATCCGTAGATCGGTTCCCACTTTCTTCCGTTCGCATGCCGACTTTCACTTGTTTTGCTTCCATAACAGAAAACGGAATCTCCGTTTGGCTCCGCCCCCTTTGTGTATTTGTTGACATTTTTTTTGCATCCCTCTATTTGACTTTTTTTTTTCTCCCTTTTTTTTTTTGTAACCGAGTTTCGACCATACGCTAGCCAGCACAAACAATGGTCCATTCCTTTATTGTTCTTCATCACCCTGTCATCCTCCCATACTCTCAACTCTGATTATTTTATTTATCTATTTATTTCGTTTATTAACCTATCTATTTATTAATAATTTATTTGTTAATTTTCATTTACTATCACTAAATCTGATTACTTTATTTATCTATTTATTTAATTTATCAACCTATTCCTTTATTAATTATTTAGTTGTTAATTCTATTTACTTATTTACTATTATTTTTACTATTACTCTAATTATCTTATTTATTAATTTATTTAATTTATTAACCTATTCGTTTACTAATGTTTTATTCGTTAATTTTTATTTACTTGTTTACTATTATATTTACTATTACTAATTCTGATTATTTTATCTATTTATTTAATTTATCAATCTATTAATTTATCAATTATTTATTTGTTAACTGTTATTCACTATTCTGTTTACTATTACTAACTCTGATTATCTTATTTATCTATTTATTCAATTTATTAACCTATTAATTATTTATTTGTTGATTATTATTTACTTATTTACTATTCTATTTACTATTACTAACTCTGATGATTTCATTTATCTATTCATTTAATTTATTAATCTATCTATTTATTAATGATTTACTTGTTAGTTTTTATTTACTTATTTACTATAATATTTAATATTACTAACTCTTATTATTTTATTTATCTATTTTTTTAATCTATTAACTTATTTATCTATCAATGATTTATTTGTTAATTTTTTATTTACTTGTTTACTATAATCAGCAGCAGACCAGAATTTTAACACAATTTTAACTACAAACCAACTAATGAGAGACATTTCCATAAATGAATAAAGTTTTCCGGCATTAGTCATAATAGAATATATAAAGTGTTTTGCTCGAAAGTGCTTCACTACATCAGCACACTTTCTAGCCCTCAGTTGAATAAGATCACATGGTTTTAACCAAAATGAAATATTTGAATTATGTCAAAGATTCGAGGGAGATAATCTCGAGGAGAATTGAAAACACACACGTACGTACACGTGCGTACATACACACACGTACATACATGTACATGTACACACGTACGTACATACACACACGTACGTACATGTACTTACATGCACACACGTACGTACATGCACACACGTACGTACATGTACGTACATGCACACACGTACGTACATGTATGTACGCGCACAGAAGTGCGTATATGTACGTACATACACACACGTACGTATATGTACGCACATACACACAAGTACGTACATGTACGTACATGCACACACGTACGTACATGTACGTATATACACGCACGTACGTACATGTACGTCTTTACCAACACCAAATACATTCATTCAGTCAAAGAGGACCGGATACAATATAGGATCACGTCACCTTTGCCCTAAGTATTTGGATAGCCAAAGTAGGTGGTGATTTGCAAGTACATTCAAGGAGTTCATCTACTGTACATAGTTAAAAGGAGAGGCAAGTCCAAAGTATTATCCGAATATTATAGATAAATCAATTAACAAAATAAATAAATAATAGAAGACATAAAAAATAAGTAAAATTATAAATGATTAGATGATGAATAAAGGAATCAATTGCGAATACATAAATGGAAAATACAAACATATTGGGACATGTAATGAATGCAGCATTAGAGTATATAAATTAGTAACAAAATATATTAATTCAGATAGTTACATCATACACATTTCCGTGACTTTCCTACATTTCGCATAAAAGACCGCGTCACTAATACACGTCTATATCATCGTGAGGACATCTGCTCCTATGCGTAGACTCTCTCTCTCTCCCTCTCTCTCTCTCCCACTTTCTCTCTCTCTCTCTCTCTCTCTCTCTCTCTCTCTCTCTCTCTCTCTCTCTCTCTCTCTCTCTCTCTCTCTCTCTCTCTCTCTCTCTCTCTCTCTCTCTCTCTCTCTCTCTCTCTCTCTCTCTCTCTCTCTCTCTCTCTCTCTGTCCCTCTCTCTCTCTCTGTCCCTCTCTCTCTCTCTCTCTCTCTCTCTCTCTCTCTCTGTCCCTCTCTCTCCGTGTGTCCCTCTCTCTCTTCTGTGTCCCTATCTCTGTGTCCCTATCTCTCGGTGTCCCTCTCTCTCGGTGTCCCTATCTCTCTGTGTCCCTATCTCTCTGTGTCCCTATCTCTCTGTGTCCCTATCTCTCTGTGTCCCTATCTCTCTGTGTCCCTATCTCTCTGTCCCTCTCTCTCTCCCTCCCTCTCCCTCTCTGTCTCTCTCTCTCTCTCTCTCTCTCTCTCTCTGTCCCTCTCTCTCTGTCCCTCTCTCTCTGTGTCCCTCTCTCTCTCTGTCCCTCTCTTTCTCTCTCTGTCCCTCTCTTTCTCTCTCTGTCCCTCTCTTTCTCTCTCTGTCCCTCTCTCTCTGTCCCTCTCTCTCTCTGTCCCTCTCTCTGTCCCTCTCTCTCTCTCTCTCTCTCTCTCTCTCTCTCTCTCTCTCTCTCTCTCTCTCTCTCTCTCTCTCTCTCTCTCTCTCTCTCTCTCTCTCTCTCTCTATCTCTCTCTCTCTCTCACTCTCACTCTCACTCTCACTCTCACTGTCACTCTCACTCTCACTCATCTCTCTCTCTCTCTCTCTCTCTCTCTCTCTCTCTCTCTCTCTCTCTCTCTCTCTCTCTCTCTCTCTCTCTCTCTCTCTCTCTCTCTCTCTCTCTCTCTCTCTCTTTTTATCTCTTTCTTTCTCTTTCTCTTTATCTCTCAGTGTATGTGTGAGTACGTGCGTGCGCGTATGTGTGTGTGCATGTGTGTGTGTGTGTGTATGCATGTGTGTATGTATATGCGCGCGTTTGCGTTCGTGTACATCTGCCTGTACAAGGTACATGCAGCCGTCAGTGCATAGCGGCACCTCCATCCATACAAGCGCGTGTACAGAAACATAAAAAGAGGTTTGTACTCCAAGCATTCGAATTTATCGCCTCAGGTCGCATTAGACACAACATAAATCTACGAGGACCGTCTCACTTTGGTCTACGAACAAGCCAGAGATCGTCGTAACTCTGAGAGGACGTTACTCTGTTGCTTTCCTTAAGTTACAAGGCGTTCCGAAGGGCAATAAACGCAATGTTGTGTTAAAGGAGATTACTGACTTAGCAAACCCCCGTAATGTTTATTGTTATATTCCTTAACAGGGCCGGCTTGTTGCGCAGTGACATGTTGATAAGATTGCTCTCATTTAGTCTTTTGTCACTTAGTCTGCTGGGGAATTGGTTTGGTGTGATTGTGCGTTTTGTGCAGTGCTGTGAATGTACCCTAGGGTATGGGTACGCACGCACGCTAGGATACATACACATACAGAAATACACATACATACACATGCATACATACATACACACATACATGCACACATACAGTATATACATTACAATAATACATATATACATATATACATACATACATACATACATATATCAACACATACATACCATATACGCATACGCATACACACATATTCATACACAAATACTCATATATATACACATATATAAACATACTCACACATACACACACACACACACAAACACGTGTATGTGTATATATATATGTATATATATATTTATATATATATTTATATATATATATATATATATATATATATATATATGTATATGTATGTATACATATATACATATGTATAGGCATACATATGTATATATATATGTATATATATATATATATAATATATATATATATATATATATATATATATATATATATATATATATATATATATATATATGCACGTGTTTGTGTGTATATGTACACGCACATACACACGCGCGCACACACACACTCATGCACACACATACACTCATGCACACACATACACACTCACGCACACACATACACACTCACGCACACACACACACACATACTCACTCACATATACGCTCACGCGCGCGCACACACATATATACACATACACATATACATATTTACATATATGCACATGTACACATGCACACATACACACATGCACACACACACACATGCACATACACACATGCACATACACACATACACACTTACACACATATACATATACACATACACATATACGCATTTACACATACACACACACACACACACACACACACACACACACACACACACACACACACATATATATATATATATATATATATATATATATATATATGTATATATATATAAATATATTTATATATACTATACACTCTTATGAATTAATAAAATTCTAATGAAAGCTCTAATCATATCGTCTTAGATTTTTGTGTTCTTCCTTGTTTATGTGATTTTCTCTGCCAATGTTATACATACTTATATGTTTCCTAATTGCTTTATTTATTATTTTATCTGTCCATTTGTTTATTTATCTATTCATTTATGTACTTATTTATACATTCATTGTTTTTTATATTTTCACTTCATAATATTCATTTTGGTTTTAGTTTTTGTTGATGTTTATTGTAATGTTTATACATGTACTATCAGTCTGTTTCAGCTATTTGTGAAACCACATATAGTATGTATGTATATATGTATATATGTATGTATATATATATATATATATATATATATATATATGTATATAGTATATATATATATATAATATATACATATACACATATATATACACATATATACATATATATAAATATATATATATATAATATATACATATACACACATATATATAAATATATAAACATATAATCGTGTGTGTGTGTGTGTGTGTGTGTGTGTGTGTGTGTGTGTGTGTGTGTGTGTGTGAATTCAATTGTTCTTTTTTGGTATTATTTTGGATCACGAGTTGGACTCTATATCGACAGCTATATCAATCCTGGAAGAGAGCTCAGAGCTCGAAGGTCCGAGCTATGTGTGTGTGTGTATTTGTGTGTACGTGTGTGTGTGTAAAGGAAATTGTTATGAAATTAGAGATATCAATATAAAGACATAGTCAAGAGGATCCCATCATCTCAGTGGAGTTGTTACTTATATCTCAAAGATCTATAGAAACTACTATAATGACTTTCAGTCCCATTGATCGCCTCATATTCCTCTACAATTGCAGACATTTTTGCAGATATAATCACGACACATTCCAAACTTGGGTTTCAAAAATAAAATAGAAAAAAAAATGTCATGGGAAAAAACAAGGTTCAGGAAAGTCTTGGTAATGCCATTTGCAACTTTTAACTTTGGGGGAAACTTTGGTCCGAGTGCCATCTACATGAGTTTGCCATTAGCCGCAAACATGCTGGAACAAGCCTGGAAGGCCTGGAAGGACAGGCCAATTGGCAAAAAAAAAGAAAAGAAAAAAAAAAAGAGGTAAAAAAAGGTAAAAAAAAAAAAAAAAAAAAAAACATACATACATGCATATACATATACCACATACATATACATACCCCCTTACACGGGGGGTAGCCAAAAATAAAGAGGGCATAGAAACCACTCCCACCCATTCCATCCCCTATATATTCCACTCCCTTCCATCCTCCTCCCTTCCACCCTTCTCCCTTCCTCTCCTCTTGGCACCTCCTGGATGACAGTCCTCCCTGCATCCTGTCCACTGCCCTGGGTCAGAAGCAGGGTCGCAAGACACAACATATACACAGCAAGGCCGCTTCAAGAAAAAAAAAGGGGGGGGGGAGGTCGGAGGATATGTGGAAAGTGATGTATATAACACATGTAGTGTTTCAGTATTACAAAGAAAATAATTGTTTCAAGTTTTATGTACTACAGAGGTAATACAGTGAAAATATTGCATTGTATAATTGGTCCAGTATCTTCGCCTTTGTTTTAAGCAGAATAAAATTGGTTTTAGCTCAATGGGATTTAAATGACAAATATCTGATTATGTTTAACATTTGAATTCAACATTCGAAGAAGAAAACTATATATTTTGTGAAGTGGAACAAACTGTATCTTACTACATTGCTTCTGACCCAGGTTTACTCGTCATCCACGAGGAGCTAAGATGAGAAATGGGAACCGGTGATGTCTGGGATTGGAATGAGTTGGAGTAGGTATTGGCTTTGATTTGGCTACCTACCTAATATGGGGGGAAAAACTATTGGTATATACTCTTAGACAGAATAAATTGTATTGGAAATAACATTATTTCTGATTAAGGCTTTTATATAAATAATGGAAACGGAATCAATTCTTTACGTTCACTAATGATATCGTAATTGAAAATACATAGTAATCAATGGCCACGTATTTACGTACAAGAACGTGCGCGTGTATGTGCGTGTGTGTGTGCGCGTGTGTATGCAGTATACAGCAAAGGATCAACACTCGTAGGGTACCGTCTCCTGCTCTTGAATTGGGCATACCTAGCCTCAAATCCATGTACGATGTGTGTGTGTACTTATGTGTGTACCCGTGAGCATGTGGGCGTGGGAGTGCGTGCGTGTGTGTGTGTGTGTGTGTGTGTGTGTGTGTGTGTGTGTGTGTGTGTGTGTGTGTGTGTGTGTGTGTTTGTATGTATTTATCTGTGTTAAAGCGCAGTTATTTCCTCTTGTGATATGATTAGAATTCGTTCCAATAATGTCCTCTCTAATAAGTCTCCAGCAATTATGACTCAATGCTATTCATGTGAATAAAAAACAAAAAACAAATAAAAAGTAATAACAAAATAGATAAATAAAATTAACATCAAAATGAATAAAGTACTTCACTGGATTAGATTGGTTTGCACACGCTCTGTATGTTTTCTTTTTTTATCTTGTCCTTTGTTCCCCAATTTCGTTTTCTTTTATATTCAATATTTCACTCTGAATGGCCAATTATCTTCACCTTTCTTCTTCCTCCCTTTTTAACTTCTCTAATTTCCCCTCGTTCTCCTCCGTTTCCATCTCATCCTTTATGGCTCAGAGCTTCGTCTTGACTGAATAAAAATGTTTATCGTCATCTGGAATAAGGTATTTCAAGATGTCGAGTTCGTCTTTGTCTTTATAGGTTTAGTAAGGTCTCTTTTTTGCCATCCCTAGTTCCCGTATTTAAATTTCATATCATGTTTTTCCTCATTAATCCCTAAGAACCCAGTCATCCAAAAAATAAAGATAAAAAAAAAGGAGTTGTAGTACTCCTTATCAACAGACTCTTCTTCCATAACTCCCTGTTTCATCTTCTGTTCCTAAATCCTAGCGCTACATTTTCTTCTCGTATTCTAAAACCTCCAAGGATTTTTGTTGCTTTCCATACCTCGTATCTCATTCTTGTAACGCTCCCCCCTTTCTTCAGTATCTTTCCAGTGCCTATACCCTTTGGCCCTTCTCTTTACCCAACGCCTCACTCCTCGCTCTTTCACACTGCCCTGAGGTACTCCACTTTTCACCCTCCATCCTCAAACCCTTCGCTCGAAGCCTTCCCCGTTTTCTGTGTAGGCTGGTTGCAGAAGTATATTATACAATTTCACCCTTTCCTTCCTTCTCTTCTCTAATGACTTCTTCTTGGGCCCCCTGACACTTGTTGGCCTTCTTTTGTCCTTTCCTTCTTTTCGGAAGTCTTCAGCCGCGCCCACAACAGCGCCCCCCACCCGCCATGTACGATAATTTTCTACGTCCTCCTGCTCCCCCTCCTCCTCCCCTTCTTTTCCTCCTCCTTTTCCTACTCCTCTCCCTTTTCCTCCTTTTCCTTTTCTTCCTTCCCCTACTCTTCTTCCTCCTCCTTCTCTTCCTTCTTCACCCCTTCTTATCCTCCTCCTCCTCTTTCTCCTCCATGACTTTCTCATATCAACTCGTTCTACCTCTCTTCTTTTCCTTTTTCCTCCTCCACATCATTATCCTCATTATCTATCTCATCATCACCCTCTTCTTCCTTCTTTTCCTTTTTGCCACTATTTTCCAATTATCTCCCCGTCCTTCTCATCCTACCTCTTCCTCTTATTTCTCCTCTTTTGCTTCCTAAACGACTGCCCGTCTCCTTCTTCTACATTCTCTTCCCTCCTATCCACGTCCTATCTCCCTAACTCTTCCCTCTCTTGGCCAGCCCCCCTTACCCAATAACCTCCTCTTACCCTTTGTCACTACATCACCCTCCCTCCCCGTTCCCCTTCCCGCCCCCCCTCCCCTTCCCGCTTCCCCTCCCCTTCTCCCTCCTACTCCTGCCCATCCCCTTCTCCCCCTCCTCCTCCTCCCCCTCCCCTCCCTACTTCCCTTTCCTCCCTCCCTCACCTTCTATTATAATTTTTCCTTGCTAAGCTGACGCCGAGCGGCCGTTTCTCTTCATCTATCCAATCTTGCAGCTCTCTTCGCTTTTCGTAGCCCCTGTCAGTTGGCTGGGGTCCGCCGGAGAGCCTGCGAGGGGTCTTCCGGAGAGAACGGGGCAAAATTTCTTCACATACACATTAATTCCCGCGCAAGGGGTCCTCTGGGATCCATGCTTAAGTTGCGGGTACGAGCCAAGTGCTTGTTTCCACTCCGATTGCTTGGCCGTGGCTTCGATTTCCGAGCTGTGTTCGGATCCGGGAGCGAACGTCTGTGGCTGTGGCCTCGACTTCGATTCCTCCACTCTTGCAGACTCTTTGACTTTTTATTTTTTGCGGAGTCTGAGGAAATTGTCAGGTTCTCCTTATCATCCTCCTGGTCCTCTTCTTCTTCCTCCTCCTACTCTTCTTCTTCCTCCTCCTACTCCTCGTTCTCCTTCTGGTCGTCTTCTTCCTCGCCTTTCGCCTCCATCATCTCCTCTTTCTCCAGCTCGTATTTCTCCTCTTTCTCCTCTTTCTCCTCCTTCCTATTTCTCCTCCTCCTTCCTCTTTCTCTCCACCTAGCCCTGCCCCTCCTTATCCATCCTCACATTTTTCCCGTACATCTACCCTACTACCTCATCATTTACTTCCTTCACCGCTTCCTCCTACCCCGTTCCTCTTCGTTTTATCCCCAAGTCTGACTGCCTCAACCCTTACACTCCCTAGCGCCCCTTAAAAAAGGGGGGAGAGGGGAAGGAGGAGAGGGGAAGGGGAAGGAGGAGAGGGGAAGGGGAAGGGGGAGAGGGAAGGGGGAAGGGGAAGGGGAAAGGAGAAGGGGGAAGGGGAGGAGAATTGAACCCCTAGATTCACGAGTTGACACTACAAGGGCTTCTTGTCCGACCTCACTCCCTCCTCCCCCTCCACTATCCCAACCACCTTCACCGCCCTTGCAACCCCTATCGTCCTCCTCACCCCCACAACCCCGAAACCTGAGGTTTATATATATATATATATATATATATATATATATACATATATATATATATATATATATATATATATACATATATATATATATATATATATATATATATATAATTTAATCAATTAAGGGGTTTACTTGCTTGCCTTTTGTAAGGACCAGAAATATTTGATGTAACCTGGTTCGGCGAATAAAATGGTTTCAGCCAGAATAGAGTCCCTAAAGGTAATATCAGTAGTGCAGGGGTTGGTTCATTTTATCTTTGACCCAATCAGAACTGTGTTTTCGTCTAACCTGAATAGAAATGTCTGGAGAAAATCAGTGTAAAATCACTAAGGTCCTACTGGTCTCCTTTTTTATGAAGGAAAATCACTATTGCATTGGACCAGGATTCGGGAAAGCTTTCCTGACGTAAGCGCTGTGTGTACAACTGAGATAACTAAATATGAAAATCTTTCCCTGCGTCTTTCTAAAGGTTTATCGATATACCGTCTTCCCCAGGTGCTTTTCCTCGTTTCATATTTTTAGAGCAAATTCTACATCTTCCTTTGTAATTTCTGGTACACTACTAACGTCTCTCTCTCTCTCTCTCTCTCTCTCTCTCTCTCTCTCTCTCTCTATATATATATATATATATATATATATATATATATATATACACACATAATTGAGTGTGTGTGTGTATGTGTAAGTCCGAGAGTTGTTTGTGCGTGTGCGTAGGTGTTTGCGTGTATGTGTATGTGTGTACGTGTGTGTGCGTATGTGTGTGTGTGTGTGTGCGTGTACGTGCGCGCGCGTGTATATACACAAACAT
>NC_134779.1:60443571-60448571 GCF_046742065.1 Oratosquilla oratoria
TGTGTGTGTGTGTGTGTGTGTGTGTGTGTGTGTGTGTGTGTGTGTGTGTGTGTGTGTAAGGTCACAGCATTACCCATAGAGATAGAGAGAAATATAGAGATAGACATAGAGATAGAGAGAAATATGGAGATAGAGGGAAATATAGAGATAGAAAGGTAGGGGTAGGGAGAAATATAGTGTATGGGGGTTGACAAGGAAGAAGAGAGGGAGAAAAGAAAGGAAGGATGATGGAGAATATATATTTTGGGAAGAGTACAAGGAAATGATGAAGAAGACGAGGAAGAGTAGACGACAAAGTGTAGAAGAGAAAGAGAGAATGTGTGAAAACAGGAAGATGAAAGTAAGAAGAAAATCGACAAGAAGGAGGAAGTAAAGGAGGAAGGGAGGAAAAATGAGAGAAATTGAAGAGGATAAGGAAGAAGGGAAGAAAGGAAAAGGGGGAGGAGGAGAGTAGTGAAGAAGGGAGAAGTGAAGGAAGGGAGGGGTGAAGAAAGTAAGGAATGAATGAAGGAAGGAGTGAAGGAAGGGATAAGTGAAGGAAGGGAGGGGTGAAGAAAGTAAGGAATGAAGGAAGGAAGGAGTGAAGGAAGGGATGAGTGAAGGAGTGAAGGAAGGGATGAGTGAAGGAGGGAAAAGTGAAGGAAGGGAGGAAGGAAGGAAGGGAGGAGTGAAGGAAGTGAAAAGTGAAGGAAGTGAAGAGTAAAGGAAGGAAGAAGTGAAGGAAGAAAGGAAGGAAGGAAGGAAGGAAGGAAGGAAGGAAGGAAGGAAAGAAATAGTGAAAGAAGGAAGAAGTGAGAGAAGGAATGAAGGCAGGTGAGAAGTAGTGAAAGAAGGAAGGAGTGAAAGGAAGGAAAGAAGAAAAGAAGGAAGGAAGGATGGGAATAGGAAGGAAATATAGAAGAAAGAAAGGAAGTAGAGAAAGATGGTAGGAGAGGAGGAGAGAAAAAAATGTAAGGAGTGAAAAGGGAAGGAAAGGGAAAAGAGGAGGAGGGGAGGAGAACAGAAAGGAAAAAAGGGACAGGAAGAAGGGAGGAATGATTTCAAATTAGGAGGAAAGGAGGAAAGGGAGAAGAGGACAATTAGAAAAGAATAAAAAGTAGAAATACTTGAAAGAAGCCAATAGCTGGTTTCTATACTTGAGGACCTTGTCCTATCGAAGAGGTGAAGTTATGATAACAATAAGAAAGGAGACTGCAAGAGACCATATGGCCTACACTAGGCAGTTCAATGTCCAGTACCACCTGTCATCCCCATCCATAAGGTTGTCTCGCCTTCTGTTAAAACAACTGATAGTTTCAGCGCTCACTACATGATTACTAAGTCTATTCTATGCGTTGACCATTCTATTAGTAAACCAATTCTTTCTTATTTCCTTCTTCGATGGTAAGATAGATTAAATAATGAGGTAAGGGTGTGATAATAAAAATGAAAAGACGAAAGGATGAAGAGAAGGAGGATGTGATAAGTTTAAACATCAAAGATAAAAAGAAAAAACGCATCAACTAGAACATATATACAAAATGGCATAAGTCCCATACAGGCTCAAGCGAACAAGGATCCACGTTGAGAGAAATATACAAGTTTATACAAATAATATTAACAAAACGAATAAATATATAAATGAATGAACCAATAAATAAGAAGAGGGTCGTTGAAGCATAAAACAAGACTATGTATGACAGTAAAGGAAAACGAGGAAGGAAAGTATGTTTGTCTGTTTGTGTCTGTGTGCGCGAGTGTGGGTGTGGGTGTGGGTGTGTATGAGTGAGTGAATGTATGAAAGGATGAACGAGTTGAGTGAAGGAGGAAGTGAGGAAGGAAGAGAGGGAGGAAGGGGAGAAAAAGGGAAAGAAGGGGGAAATAGGTAAGGAAGAGGGAAGGAAGGGAAGAGGGCAGGGAGGGAAGAGGGAAGGAAAAGAGAGAAGGAAGGATAAGAGAGAAGGAAGGATAAGAGAGAAGGAAGGAAAAGAGAGAAGGAAGGATAAGAGAGGAGGAAAGATAAGAGAGAAGGAAGGATAAGAGAGAATGAAGGTTAAGAGAGAAGGAAGGATAAGAGAGAAGGAAGTGAAGTAGGGAGGGGAAGAAAAGAGGAGGAAGGGAGAGGGCGGGAAAGAGAAGAGAGGGAGGGAGAGAGAAGAGAGGGGAGGGAGATGGAGGGAGAGAGAGGGAGGGAGAGAGAAGAGAGGGAGAGAGAGAGAAGAGGGGGAGAGAGAGAGAAGAGAGAGGGAGGGAGAGAGAAGAGAAGGGAGAGAGAAGAGAGGGGAGGGAGAAAAAAAAGAGGGAGAGGGAGGGAGGGAGAAGAGAGGGAGAGGGAGGGAGGGAGAGAGAAGAGAGGGGAGGGAGAGAGAGGGAGAGAGAAGAGAGGGGAGGGAGTTGAAGGGAGAGAGAAGAGAGGGGAGGGAGAGAGAAGAGAGGGGAGGGAGAGAGAAGAGAGGGGAGGGAGAGAGAAGAGGGAGAGAGAAGAGAGGGGAGGGAGAGAGAAGAGAGGGGAGGGAGAGAGAAGAGAGGGGAGGGAGAGAGAAGAGAGGGGAGGGAGAGAGAAGAGAGGGAGGGAGAGAGAAGAGAGGGGAGGGAGAAGTGTTGGAGGAGGGTCGTGGCGACGGTCCAAGACGTTCCCTCACGTGTCCCGCACCTGTGTTGGGGCTTTTCCTCTTACGTCTCCTGCCCAATGTTTTTCGTCTCAACTTTGTCAGCTTTTGTTGCAAATATGGTTTTACTTCGTAGGGCTGATGCGCGCTACGAGGAGTTGTAAAAGTGAATAAATGCAGACGGGGGAGACTTGTGGTGCAGTGGTGGTAGTGATGGTAGTTGTTGTAGTGGTGTAAGTGGAAGAGATCGTGGTGGTAGTAGTGGTTGTAGTAGTTGTACTTGCTGCAGTGGTAGTATTGGTGGAAGTGGTTATAGTGTTAGTAGCTGAGACAGTAGTGGTGCTAGTAGTAGTAGTGTTTATGATAGTAGTTGTGGTAGTGGTGGTGATGGTGGTGGTGGTAGTGGTGATGGTGGTAGAAGGGGTGGTGAAAGTGGTGGTAGTGGTGGTATTGGTGGTAGTGGAGATAGTGGTAGTCATGGTCGATGTGGTAGTTGTAGCGGTAGTGGTTCTAGTGGTGGAAGTGGTAGTTGTATTAATAGTGCTACTACAATGCCAAAAGATTATTTTGAAAAAGTGGTAAGGGTAGTAGCAGCAGTAGCAGTAGCAGCAGCAGCAGCAGCAGTAGCAGTAGTAGCAGCAGTAATAGTAGTAGCAGTAGTAGTAGTAATGGTAGTAGTAGCAGCAGCAATAGTAGTAGCAGCAGTAATAGTAGTAGTAGCAGCAGTAATAGTAGTGGTAGCAGCAGCAATAGCAGTAGTAGCAGTAGTAGTAGTTGTAGCAGCAATAGTAGCGGCAGCAGTAGTAGTAGTTGTAGTAGCGTTAATGATAATGGTAGTGTTGGCCACAGTCAAAGTTGTTATCACAGTAGTATAAATAATTCTATAGGCAACCCACTAGTACATTCTCCAACCAACTACAACTACTCCCCTTTTCACATACATCACACTGCCATTCCTTAACACCCCAAAAAATTAATATATTACGTAAGCCAGTATGAAACTGAATAAACCAAAAAAACTTCCTTGAAGATATTAAGCAGTTGCTGAAGTATTACTCTCACGTTATCCGGGCCAACAGAGTCAATCTTCAACTTGTCCAGAGAACCTACATTGGTAGTAAGACGGTAGCTGAGGCGAACCACAGATAATAACATGGATAACAATCGTATCTCTCGTGCACCCTGTAATTAGAAACAGTAATATAATTTGGTATAATAACATCGGGTATACTCGTAAGATTAAGCGAAGTATTTATAACCAAGATTACATGCATGTTGCTGGGAGTAAGAAAAACTGTTGTAGAATGAACAATTAACAAGTTGTAATTAACACTGGCATGCCCAACCACCATAACCAAAAGGGGCGTAAAACTAGGATTAACATATTTTTAACATTCTAGTACGAGAGTCTGTTGAACAAAACCGTCCTGCGTCAGACGGAATAAAATCAGTGTTCGTTAGGCTATGTTAGGCTATGTTAGGCTATGTTAGGCTAGGTTAGGTTAGGTTCGGTTAGGTTCGGTTAGGCTAGGTTAGGCTAGGTTAGGCTAGGTTAGGCTAGGTTAGGCTAGGTTAGGCTAGGTTAGGCTAGGTTAGGCTAGGTTAGGCTAGGTTAGGCTAGGTTAGGCTAGGTTAGGCTAGGTTAGGCTAGGTTAGGCTAGGCTAGGCTAGGCTAGGCTAGGCTAGGCTAGGCTAGGCTAGGCTAGGTTAGGCTAGGCTAGGTTAGGCTAGTTTAGGTTAGGCTAGTTTAAGATAGGCTAGGTTAAGTTAGGTTAGGTTAGGCTAGGCTAGGCTAGGCTAGGCTAGGCTAGGCTAGGCTAGGTTAGGCTAGGCTAGGTTAGGCTAGGCTAGGTTAGGCTAGGCTAGGCTAGGTTAGGCTAGGCTAGGCTAGGTTAGGCTAGGTTAGGCTAGGTTAGGTTAGGCTAGGTTAGGCTAGGTTAGGCTAGGCTAGGTTAGGCTAGGCTAGGTTAGGCTAGGCTAGGTTAGGCTAGGCTAGGCTAGGTTAGGTTAGGCTAGGTTAGGCTAGGTTAGGCTAGGTTAGGCTAGGTTAGGCTAGGTTAGGCTAGGCTAGGCTAGGCTAGGCTAGGCTAGGCAAGGTTAGGCTAGGCTAGGCAAGGTTAGGCTAGGCAAGGTTAGGCTATGTTATGTTAGCCTAGGTTAGGCTAGGTTATGTTATATTAGCCTAGGTTAGGCTAGGCTAGATTAGTTTAGGGTAGGTTAGGCTAAGTTAGTTTAGGCTAGGTTAGTTTAGGCTAGGTTAGGCTAGATTAGGCTAGGCTAGATTAGGTTAGGCTAGATTAGGTTAGGCTAGATTAGGTTAGGCTAGATTAGGTTAGGCTAGATTAGGTTAGGCTAGATTAGGTTAGGCTAGATTAGGTTAGGCTAGATTAGGTTAGGCTAGATTAGGTTAGG
>NC_134779.1:60468571-60478571 GCF_046742065.1 Oratosquilla oratoria
GTTTTTATGCCTTTCCCTTTTTGGCTACCTCCCTTGAAAGGGGGAAAAAGCCTTGGTATATGTATGTATGTATGTATATGTATATATATGTATATATATGTATATGTATATATATATGTATATATATATGTTTTATATATATGTATATATATGTATATATATATATATGTATATATATGTATATATATGTATATATATATATTTATATATATATAAATATATATGTTCTACGTAATCATAATATGTATACAATGGTACCTACCATTACAGCGTTGTAGACTACAGAAAGAAAGAAAAAAACTAATAAATTAATTAATGAATTAAAAAAATCTCTTATGGGGTAACTCTCCTATTTGATATAGTTCAGAAAGACGCTGTTGTTCAGGGGGAACAGTAATGACTTGAAGTAGTAGTGAATTTTTCAAGTCCTGAGGAAGTAGTGATGCTAACCACTACATCAGGAATGTGTATTTTGCAAAAAATGAGGTGATTAAGAAATTTCTCGTAACTTTTTTTCATACAGTTCAAATACAGCAATTTTTGTTTTGAACATCAGAATCTTTGTGTGTGTGTGTGTGTGTGTGTGTGTGTGTGTGTGTGTGTGTGTGTGTGTGTGTGTGTGTGTGTGTGTGTGTGTGTGTGTGTGTGTGTGTGTGATTCACCTCCATGGGTTTTGGATCACGTGTTGGACTCATCAACAGCCATTTCCCTCTCGGAGGAGAGTTCAGAGCTCGTATATGACCGATCTATGGGTTCTGGTGTGACCTTACACACAAACATTCCCCTAACTCCCTGCCGACGAGAGTTGGAGTAACGACCCGCAGTGCAGCGACACTGAAATTTTTCAGCCCTGGGCGGGATTCTAACCCGGACTGCCGTAGTGGCAACCCGGAACTCTGCCACTGCGCCACGAGTTGTGTGTGTGTGTGTGTGTGTGTGTGTGTGTGTGTGTGTGTGTGTGTGTGTGTGTGTGTGTGTGTGTGTGTGTGTGTGTGTGTGCGCGTGCGTGCGATTGTTAACCCTTACCATAAATGCTATACAACGAGTAAGAACCGACACAACCAGTCACAGAGAGGAAGTCAAAAAAAAAAAAAAAAAAATCTGCGAAAATTTACCACATTTTCCTCTTCGGCCGTCATTGATATGTTCCCATAATAGCTCTGCATAATCACCCTCCTGACATCGTAAATTACCCTCTTATCTCTTGCTGACGCCGTTGACGACCCTAAAAGCATCAGGAAATTAGTTCGCGCTGATAAGCTGTGCATGACAGTGTGACAGTCGTGATGTCCGCATTGGTCATTATCGCGTGCATGACATCAGGGAGCGCTAATGACTCTGCTAATTGCTCCTGCTGATGACAATGCGGAAACAGTACCTGTGGTTAGCGTCTGTGGATGCTACTGCTTATAGTACAGAGTACGATAAACATCTTATCCAGGGCTCGGTTGGAGCTGTTTTTGAAGTTTGTTCGATTTTGATCTAAAGGTGATTTGAAATTAACTCGGGGTTGTTTAGCAGTTCGAAACTTAAATGAAGCCGTTTTGTTGCAGGCTTCAATCGTATTGGAACCTTCTGAATCGTAATTAGATTTGAGATCAAATGCTTTGAAGCATTAATGAGACTTTGAAAGCTGTTTTGAAACTGATTAAAAATGTTTTGAAAGACAATCGAAAATTAATCAAATTTGCGCTGAAGGTCTTTGGAGATTTGAAACTCTGGACAACTTTGAAACTTGAAACTAGTTTAGTGTTATTTACACCTTGAATCAAATTTATATGTAAGTGATATGAGGCATGTTCGAAATTTGTTTAAAGTAATTTATGGATACAGACACCAATTTGAGTTTTCAAATTCTCCTTGTTTGTTACTCTAATTACTAGGAATCTGAGCAAAAACTTGAACCATTATTAAGTATTTGAAGATGGAGATATCCGAGAAACTGCTTAAACCATTGTTAAGTATTTGAGGATAAAGAAATCTATGCAAATACCTAGACCCTTGTTTAGTATTTGAAGATAAAGAAATCTGAGCCAATACCTAAGCCATTGTTTAATATTTGAAGATAGAGAAATCTAAGGAAATGCCTAAACCAATGTTTAGTATATGAAGATAGAAAAACTATGATAATACCTAAACCATTGTTTAGTATTTAAAGATGGAGAAATCTGAGCAAATACCTAAATATTTTAGTATTTGAAGATGGAGAAATCTGATGAAATACCTAAGCTATTGTTTAGTATTTAAAGATGGAGAAATCTGAGCAAATACCTAAATCTTTTACTATTGGAAGATGGAGAAATCTGAGCAAATACCTAAGCCATTGTTTAGTATTTGAAGATGGAGATATCTGAGGAAATACCTAAGCCATTATTTGGTATTTGAAGATAGAGAAATCTGAGCAAATATCTAAATCTTTGTTCAGTATTTACAGATAGAGAAATGTGAGCAAATACCTAAACCAATGTTTAGTATATGAAGACAGAAAAACTGAGCAAATGCTAAACAATTATTTAGTATTTGAAGATAGAAAAATCTGATCAAATATCTAAATCTTTGTTCAGTATTTAAAGATAGAGAAATCTGAGGAAAAACCTAAATTATTGTTTAATATTTGACGATGTTAAAAACTGAGAAAACATCTAACTTATTTTTTAGTATTTGAAGATAGATATAGTGATTGTCACGAGTGTAAAGAAGAATACAATGAAATAACTTTAAACGCACTATCGGAGAAATAGTATCAGAAGTAAGGAAAACTGTATATTTCGACTACTATCTGTAGTCCTCTTCTCTTGAAGAGGACTACAGATAGTAGTCGAAATATACGGATCTCCTGTGCTTTTGATATTATTTCTCCGATAGTGGGTTTAAAGTGTACAAAAATACAATGAAAATGAAAATGCTTCGAACCTTTTTCAAAACTCACGAAACTTTCAAATCTCTTCCGAAACTCTTCTGAGACTTCAATGAAGTAGTTCCGAACCTTTGTTAAATTTTGTATTAGACTCGTTCGAGCCTTTTTAATCTGTTTCGAAGATGAGTTGATATCTATGTTAAACCTATTGGAAAACAATTCCAAAGCAGATTCAAAACTTGTTCAATATTTTGTATCAAACCTTAAATCTCTTTTGAACCGATTGACTTTCCTTTGAAGTAATCTCGAAATTAGTCCTAAGCTTAATCAAAACCTAATGAAGCTTAATACCATTGTTATGGTTATGAATTGTTGTTTACCAGTGTCTCTAACCTTTTGGACAATTGCACTCAGTTAAGATTATTTCAGATTAATTTTATTTTTCTTGGGGAAATGGTGTTTTCAAAGTTTATACCGATAGAGAGGGAAATGGAGTTGCATAACGAAAATAAGAACAGATATAAGAAGAAGGTGAGGAACCTATATCAGGAGGCGCGTACCTGCGGCCGAAGCCATCACCTTTACCATGTATGCACTTGGACGTTTAGGGCAGGTAACACCCATCGCTGGAACCAGAGAGAAGTGCGGGATTCGAACCCACAACTAAGCGAATGGAAGACCAGCACGCTTTTGTTACTCCATCAGCGCAGTTAAGGACCGATACAGAAAGAAATGGAGATATAAGGGCCATTTACACGGTCAAACGGTTTGACAAACCCGGTTTGTCAAAAAAGTGTTTGAAGTGATGTTGACCGTGTGAATGGGGTGTTTGGTTGCCAGACACGTTTGACAAATGTGATTGAAAACCAAATACCCCATTCACACGGTCAAATATAACTTCAAACACTTATAATGACAAACTGGGTTTGACAAACCGTTTGAACGTGTAAATGGTCCTATAGAATTTAATCGTTAAAGTCCCAGTCACACCAAGCTTACGACCGGTTTCCGACCAGTTTCCGACCACCTTCGACCGAAAATCAAGCGATCGGTCGGCGACACAAAACCTATGCAAGGAATTGAAATGGAAAAAGTTAATGTGGTTGATAAGATGAAAATCTATGTACTGGTGACTATTCAGTGTGTGTTGTAATATATCTATCGATCTATCTATTTATCTATCTTATTACCGTCTACCAGCGACTTCCAAAGACTACCAGTAACTGACCGGCGTAATTGGGACCTTATAGTCAAAGCTTCTATCGTTAAAGACAATATCGTACCAAAGAAGTGGAGTTAGAGAGATGATAATGGAGAGGTTTAAAGACGCTGGTAAGAAAGGAGAGAGTAGAGGTTATCAGCTTTCTTATTTGCGTGTAGAAAGTGGGGCGGGAGAGGTACAAAGAGGGGGGAGAGATGTACCAAGGGGTGGAGAGGTAACGAGAGGGAGGTAGAGAGGTACAGAGATGGGGGCGATAGAAATACCGAGAAAGAGGGAGAGAAATACCGAGAGGTGGGAGAGAGGTACCGAGAGGGGGGAGAGGTACCGAGAGGGGAGAGGTACCGAGAGGGGAGAGAGAGGTATTGAGAGGGGGGGGAGAGGTACCGAGAGGGGGGAGAGGTACCGAGAGGGGGGAGAGAGGTACAGAGAGGGGGGAGAGAGGTACAGAGAGGGGGGAGAGAGGTACCGAGAGGGGGGAGACAGGTATCGAGAGGGGGAGAAGAGAGATAACGAGAGGGGGTAAGGGAGGTACGGAGGGAGGGGGAGAGGTGCCAAGAGGAGGGGAGAGAGAGAGAGAGAATGGGGAGAGGTAGAGACAGGGCGGAAGAGGTATTGAGAGGGGGGAAGAGAGGAACCGAAAGGGAGAGATATGTACAGAGAGAGGAAGAGAGGGGTACAGAGATAAGGGGAGAGAGGCGTTATTCTGGGCCATAGAAATGTTACTTAAATCCATAAAAATTGGATACATAACACTTGTATAGTCAGCATCCTATACGGAGATGTCTGTATAGACAGAAATATAGAAAAACAAAATTGAGGAGAGGGAAAAGAGTAATAAGAGGAAAAGAAGGAAAAAAGAGGTGCGTGAGAGGGAAAGTAGAAAAGAAAGAAGAAAGGAAAGGAGAGGAAGGAATAACGAAAGAAAGAGGGAAAAAGAGAGGGAGGACCCAGGGAAAAAGCAAGAAAAAGAAGAAAAAAGAGAAAGAGAGAAGAGAGAGAGAGAGAGAGAGAGAGAGAGAGAGAGAGAGAGGGAGAGAGAGAGAGAGAGAGAGGGAGAGAGAGAGAGGGAGGGAGAGAGAGAGAGGAGAGAGAGAGAGAGGAAAGAGAGAGAGAGAGAGAAGAGAGAGAGAGAGAGAGAGAGAGAGAGAGAGAGAGAGAGAGAGAGAGAGAGAGAGAGAGAGAGAGAGAGAGAGAGAGAGAGAGAAGAGAGAGAGAGCGTGTGTGTGTGTGTGTGTGTGTGTGTGTGTGTGTGTGTGTGTGTGTGTGTGTGTGTGTGTGTGTGTGTGTGTGTGTGTGTGTGTGTGTGTGTGTGTGTGTGTGTGTGTGTGTGTGTGTGTGTGTGTGTGTGTGTGTGTGTGTGTGTGTGTGTGTGTGTGTGTGAGAGAGAGAGAGAGAGAGAGAGAGAGAGAGAGAGAGATATGGAAAGAGAGAGATGGAAAGGGAGAGAGAGGGATAGGGAGAGAGAGGGGGAGAGGGAGAGAGGGAGAGATGAGAGGGGTAGAAAGAGAGATGGGGAGAGGGGAAGGAGATAGAGAGAGAGAGAGAGAGAGAGAGAGAGAGAGAGAGAGAGAGAGAGAGAGGGAGGGAGGGAGGGAGGGAGGGAGTGAGGGAGAGAGAGAGACGGAGGGAGAGATAGAGAGCGGACCCGAGAGACCGAGAGACTGAGAAATCGAGAGCTTGAACAACAGGACATCGAGTCCTCTTGAAGAGCCCAGCGTCCGTCCCTTCGTCCCCTTCCCGGTCGTCGCCGCTTGTGGACTCGTGATAAATTGAAACTCTGCCCAAAACACATAAAAGCCATGTTGATAGTTGATACAATTTGCTTTTTGTGTGTCATCTTGGACCGAAGCGTACTCTTGCACGTTCTTGCGTCGTTCGTTCAGTTCTTCGTGTGTGGTCTTCATGTCCGTAATGTATAAACTGAGGATTCATTAAGATATAGCCACTTGTCCGATTTTTTTTTTTTTCTCTGGTGTTTTCATTGGGGTTTAGGGGTTGGGGGGCATGACGATCCCGTCTAAATGTTTTTGTATTCAAGTCCTTATCGTTTTATTACGATAGATGAAGTGATTCGTTTAGTTTCGGGTTTTGATACTACGCTTTTTGTTTATCGCTGGTGTTCGAATGGTCTACAGTATACGCTAAACGCTTAACATCTGAGGAATGTGTGAGATAATTACTTCTCTCTCTCTCTCTCTCTCTCTCTCTCTCTCTCTCTCTCTCTCTCTCTCTCTCTCTCTCTCTCTCTCTCTCTCTCTCTCTCTCTCTCTCTTCCTCCCTCCTATCTATCTATCTATCTATCTCTATCTCTATCCCTTCGTTGCCAAAACCACACGTTGCTGGTCCAGTAATGAGCTCTTGTCTGTGTTCTTCAAGTCTTGCATATTTCTTCCAATGATTCATTCTTTGTCTGTACGGTTAAGACATTGCTTTATTCCTACTGATAAGAGAGAAGAGAAAACAAGAGGGAAAAAGAGAGGACGAGGATGACGGAACAAAAAAGAGGGGGAGAAGGAACAAGAGGATAGCAGGAGTCAGAGAAGAGAGGAGAGAGGTACAGAGAGAGGGAGAAATACAGAAAGAGGGGAGGGATACAGAGAGGGGGGAGAGATACAGAGGGAGAGAGATACAGAGAGGGGGAGAGGGGGAGAGATAAGAGGGGAGAGATACAAAGAGGGGGAGAGATAAGAGGGGAGTGATACAGAGAGTGGGAGAGGAAGATACAGAAAGAGGGAGAGAGATACAGAGAGGGGAGAGAGATACGAAGAGGAAGAGAGAGATGCAGAGAAGGGGAGAGAGATACAGAGAGAGGGAGAGAGATACAGAGAAGGGGAGAGAGATGCAGAGAGGGGGAGAGATACAAAAAGGGGGGAGGGATACAGAGAGGGGGAGAGATACAAAAAGGGGGGAGGGATACAGAGAGGGAGAGAGATACAGAGAAGGGGAGAGATACAGAGGAGAGAGATACAGAGAGGGGGAGAGATATAGAGAGGGGGAGAGAAATACAGAGAAGGGGAGAGATATAGAGAGGGGGAGAGATACAGAGAGGTGGAGAGATATAGAGAGGTGGAGAGAGGGGGAGAGAGATAGAGAGGGGAGAGATATAGAGAGGGGGAGAGATATAGAAAGGGGGAGAGAGATAGAGAGGGGGAGAGATACAGAGAGAAGGAAAGAGATACAGAGAGGGGGAGAGATAGAGAGAGGGGGAGAGATATATAGAGGGGGGAGAGATACAGAGAGGGGGAGAGATACAGAGAGGGAGAGAGATAAAGAGAAGGGGAGAGATAGATATAGAGAGGGTGAGAGATAGAGAGGGAGAGAGATATAGAGAGAGGGGGAGAGATATAGAGAGGTGGAGAGATATAGAGAGGTGGAGAGAGGGGGAAAGATATAGAGAGGGGGAGAGATATATAGAGATAGAGAGGGGGAGATAGAGATAGAGAGGGAGAGATATAGAGAGGGGGAGAGATATGGAGAGAGGGGGAGAGATATAGAGAGGGAGAGATATAGAGGGAGAGATATGGAGAGAGTGGGAGAGATACAGAGAGGGGGGAGAGATACAGAAAGGGGGAGATGCAGAAAGGGGGAGAGATACAGAAAGGGGGAGAGATACAGAAAGGGGGAGAGATACAGAGGGGGAGAGATACAGAGGGGGAGAGATACAGAGGGGGATAGAGAGGGGGAGAGATACAAAGGGGAGAGATACAGAGAGGGGGAGAGATACAGAGAGGGGGAGAGATATAGAGAGGGGGAAAGATATAGAGAGGGGGAAAGATATAGAGAGGAAGAGAGATATAGAGAGGGGGAGAGATATAGAGATAGGGAGAGGGGGAGAGATATAGAGATAGAGATACATAGGGAGAGGGAGAGATAGAGAGGGAGAGGGGGAGAGATAGATAGAGAGGGGGAGAGAGGTAGATAGAGAGGGGAAGAGAGATAGAGAGGGGGAGGGGGAAAGAGAGAGGGAGGGGGAGAGAGATAGAGAGGGGGAGAGATATAGATAGAGAGGGGGAGAGAGATAGAGAGGGGGAGAGAGAGAGAGAGGGGGAAAGATACAAAGGGGAGAGATACAGAGAGGGGGAGAGATACAGAGAGGGGGAGAGATACAGAGAGGGGGAGAGATACAGAGAGGGGGAGAGATACAGAGAGGGGGAGAGATACAGAGAGGGGAGAGAGATACAGAGAGGGGGAGAGATGCAGAGAAGGGGAGAGAGATACAGAGAGAGGGAGAGAGATACAGAGAAGGGGAGAGAGATGCAGAGAGGGGGAGAGAGATACAGAGAAGGGGAGAGAGATACAGAGAAGGGGAGAGAAATACAGAGAAGGGGAGAGATACAGAGAGTGGGAGAGATACAGAGAGGGGGAGAGATACAGAGACGGGGAGAGATACAGAGGAGAGAGATACAGAGAGGGGGAGAGATATAGAGAGGGGGAGAGATAGAGAGGGGGAGAGATACTGAGAGGGGAGAGTTACAGAGAGGTGGGAAAGAGAGAGGTACAGAGAGGGAGAGGAGTACAGCGAGAGGGGAGAGAGAGGTACAGAGAGAGGGAAGAGAGAGGTACCGAGAGGGGGAGAGAGAGTTACCGAGAGGGAGGAGAGAGGTACAGAGAAGGGAAAGTGAGTTACCGAGAGGGGGAGAGAGAGGTACCGAGAAGGGGAAAGACAGGTACCGAGAAGGGTACCGAGAAGGTGAGAGAGAGGTACAGAGAAAGGGAGAGAGAGGTACCGGGAAGGGAAGCGAGAGGTACCGAGAGGGGGAGAGAGAGGTACCGAGAAGGTGGGAAAGGTGCATAGAGCGGGGAAATATAGGTACTGAGAGGAACTAGAAAATGTGGAAGGTTGTGATCCACACTTTTGGAGGCGATGTGAGTAGTGGAGCAAGCAAAGTCCGTTTAGTTCTACGGAGATACTCCAGTAAAAAGCAGCCAGTTGTATTGTGCAGAGCCAGTCGTGAACTGCGCTAAGCAAAGCAACAAGGTGACAAAAGTAGGTATTTATATGGTTGATTGATACACTCAGTATTAAACAAAAATATATACAATTATGATACACAGAGGGACATGGCATATTTTGATAATACATGGTGAAAAATTAAATATAAGGATAATTCTGTGGACGTACGCTTCTCAACGGTCGTATCGTTGTGTGGACCAGGTGTCCTAAGAGGTCAAGGTCAGGTCGGCCTAATTCCATTGTTAAGGGGCCTCTGGTCGGGTTCTGGTTAGACCTGACGCTGCTGCTGCGACGTACGTGACGTCTTATCTTTGATATCTATCTTCTCGTAGTCTGACGTCCTGTGATGTGTAGTTGTGACGTCCTGTGACGTGTAATATATCTTCCAGAAGGAGAGAGGTACCGAAAGGGGAAAAGAGAGGTACCGAAAGGGACTAGAGGTATCAAGAGAGGGAGAAAGGTACCGAGAGAAGGGGGTACAGGTACTGAGAAGGGGGGAGAGGTACCGAGAACGGGGAGAGAGATATCAAGAGGGGGAAGAGATGTACAAAAAGAGGGGGGGCGAGAGACATACAGAGAGACGGGGAAAGAGGTATCGAAACGGGCGAGAGAGGTACAGAGAGGGTAGGAGAGAAGAACAGGGAGGAAGGAGAGAGGTACAGATAGGTGGAAAAGGTACAGATAGGTGGAAGAGGTATCGAGAGAGGGGAGAGGTACCGAGAGGCGGGAGACAGATACCGCGAAGGGGAGAGATGTACCGTGAATGGAGAGAGATGTAGTGAGGGGGGAGAGGGGTACCGAGAGGGAGAGAGGTACCGTGAGGGGGGAGAGAAGTACCTTGAGGTGGGGATGAGGTACCGTGAGAAGGCGAAGAGGTCCCGTGAGCTGGGAGAGAGTTACCGTGAGGGGAGGAGAGAGGTACAGAGATGAGAACAGAGGTACCGAGCTCGGGGAGAGAGAGATACAG
>NC_134779.1:60483571-60498571 GCF_046742065.1 Oratosquilla oratoria
TCTGTTGATGTGGAGGACTTTGTGTATTTGTTGATGTTTTACAATCTTGTAGTTTTAAGTGCCCCACGTTCATTCATTTATTTATTTATCTATTGATTGATTTATCTATATTTATTATTTATTTATCTATTTATTTATTTAGATATTTATTTTTATTTACCGGTATCTATATATTCATTTATTTATTCATTTATTTATTTTGCCATTTTTACTACCATCATCAGTTTGTAGACATTATACTTTTTACATTTGTTTGATAATTTGCTTTGTAAGCTGAATTTTTTACATATTTGTATATTGGTGTCTTTCACACTAAATACCGTTTCCACTCACTCTCTTCATGAATGCATTGATATAACATTTGCCTAACAAGAAACATCTTTTGGTACATTTGAAAAGACGCTCATTTATTTATACTTTTCCCTAACACTACTAACTCCACTTTCTCTAGTCTTAGTTAATTTCTTTTAATATAGGATAGCATCTTTTATCTATTGCACCTTTGATAATACCTTTTTTCAGATGCCTGCTTTATCCTTGGAAATGTTTTATTATAAAAGAAAAAGTAGAATTAATAAATATTTTCATGAGCCCCAATCACCTAAGTGTCATTGTCATCCATTTTCTTTTCTCATCTTCAAGACAGTGTCTTGTGACATTACTTCTGACCCAGGGCAGCGGGCGAGATGCAGGGATGACCCGTCATCCAGGAGGTGCCAAGATAAGAGGGAGGGAATAGTATGGAGGGCAGTGGAGCGTGATGGGGATGGAATGGGTGGGAGTGGTTTTTATGCCTTTGTTTTTTGGCTACCTTCTTATAAGGGTGAAAAAAGCCTTTGGTATATGTATGTATGTGTCTTCAGACATCATTTTCACTCACTATTTTGGTCTACTTGTCCCTTTCTTTGACTTAAGGTACTCTCCCCAAATCAGTGTTATAATCTTCTTTACTCCATTCCAGCAATTTACTTTAGATTTCACCCTTAAAGTTTTGCTTTTAGTTGATAAATAATTTTAAGTAAAATGTCAGTTGCTTCGTTCAAGTCTATTTATACACCCGTAGTACCTGACAAGAATTGCATACAAGTTTTCATTTCTATTTCCTGTTGTAAAGTTTGTATTTGTGTGTTTCTGTGTGTGTGCGTGTGCAGATGTGCCTCGTGCTTGCTTGTGAATGGACTTGTATATATGTGTGCATGTGTGTGTGCATATACGTGTTAATATATGTGTGCATGATTGAGTGTGTGTGTGTGAGTGTGTATGTATATATACATATGTGTATGCATATATGTGTGTGTGCGTGCATGAATGTTTGCATGTGTGTGCATGAGTGTGTGTTTCTGTCTCTCTCTCTCTCTCTCTCTCTCTCTGTGTGTGTGTGTGTGTGTGTGTGTGTGTGTGTGTGTGTGTGTGTGTGTGTGTGTGTGTGTGTGTGTGTGTGTGTGTGTGTGTGTGTGCGTGCCCGCGCGTGTGTGTGCATGTGTGTGTACATGTACATGTGTGTGCGTGCGCGTGTATTTATAGGTCTGGGGGTATCTGTCTCCGTCCGTCCGTCCTTCCAGAGAAACTTGATTTATCTGACGAAGATCTTGATCTCCCCAACTCGGAAATCATCTCGTGATGGTTCATACAAAGAAGTCTGTGTCTTCAAGAGACGGACAAAGGAATCTTTAATTCCTGAGCTGAATAAAATCAGTCGCCGGCATTCAAAATACGAAAGTCGTAAAATGCTCTGAATACGTTGTTTTAATATCTAAACCGTGAAAACAAAGTGGGTCTTTTCAGTCGTTATCAACTTCACTATTTCCTGCGCTACTCAACTATTTTTCTTTATCCTGTTCAACACGGCGGTTATCTGTAGATGCATATAACACACACACACACACACACACACACACACACACACACACACACACACACACACACACACACACACACACACACACACACACACACACACACACACATATATATATATATATATATATATATACATATATATATATATATAATATATATTTGTGTATATATGCATATATATGTTTATATATATATATACATATATATATATATGATATATATATATATATATATATATATATATATATATATATATATATATATATATATATATATATATACATACATACACACACTGGGAGAGGTAGTCCGCTTTGCCGAAGCTACCCGGGCTCCCCCTCCTCCTCCAGTTGCTACGAGAACAAGACAACTAGTCACAAACTTACATAGACAATTGTACACAATGAATTTCACATACATTCTTGAAATTCACATAGACTAAGTACAATGAAATAAAATAGATGAAATACACACTTGTACGACAACTAAAAAGATATAATTCATGGCCGTAAGTACCAAACAACTGGTCACAAACGTGTACAGAAAACTGTTCACAATCGTATTCACATACATTCTTAAATACACAAAAAAATAAAATAAAATAAATACAAAAATACACATAAGTTAACAAAAAGAAACAAAACCTGCCACGTTCACCCACAAGATCAACTCAACCTTCTATACACATAGATCTTTAAGTATCAGCTGTATGGTGCTTAGCATCTTTTAACCCCAATAATAGTCAGTCTATACCCTAGACGGGGATATGTATATACATATGCACACACACACACACACACACACACACACACACACACACACACACACACACACACACACACACACACACACACACACACACACACACACATATATATATATATATATATATATATATTTATATATGTATGTATATATATATATATATATATATACATATATATATATATATATATATGTATATGTATATATATATTTATATATATACTTCCACTTTTTATCCACCTGTTCTCCATCTGTTCTACTTTAATTTCCTTCTTCGTTTTCTTCTTCACAGTCCCAATCTGTTTCATATTTGCTTATCCATCATAATATAACATGTTTATATCCTCTAATTCAGACTTGAAAAAAAAAATCTTCTATTTCCTTATCTTCTCTTTTCTTGCACTCTCATTTCTTTTCTTTCCAACCCCATCTTCTATCTCTACCTCCTCCTCCATTTTGTTTTCTCTACTTCTACCTAAGATGTCTCCACGTTTTCCAGGTTCTAATTTTCCTCCATATTTTCTAAACTCTCACCCTCCTCTTCCACCAGAATCTCGTTTTTTTTTTTTTTTTTTTTTTTTTTTTTTTACTTACGAGATCCTCATTTTTAAAATCTACTGTCTACTCTTAATACCACAACTCCACCTCTTCCATTAACTCTCCCTTCACAATCTCTTCCAACTCTGCTTCCACTTCCACTTCTTCCACCACATTTGCTTCCACAACCTCCTCCACCATCTTTCCATTCCCCTTCCTCTTCCACCTGCTTTCGGCGTGCAGTTGAGATAGAACGCGGAACTCTACTGAGGGTCACCGTAATGACTTGACTTCGGGGTGAAATGGAGGTTCTGCAGGGATCATATCAAGTTCCTGCTGAGGCGGTGGTCTGCAGTCCGGAGGGTCTCGAAGTCCATTAACGGAATTCTTGTCTCCAAAAGGTCTCAGACACTATTAAACAGATTCTTGTCTCCAAAAGGTCGTGGACGGAAAGTTCGAAGGAGTCTTCTGATGGGCTCTCATGGTGGTCTTGCTTGAAGTCTTGGGAGAGAGAAACCGAAGGGTCTTGGTGGCTATTGGTCTTGAGGATGAGCTTAGGACTTTGAGGTCTACTGATAGAATATCCGTTTATTTCGTCCTCTCCCGGAGTGAGAGACTTTGAAAATGTTAACCCAAAAAAAAAATTGGGTAAACTTAGCCGAATGAAATAAAGGAAACTATCTGGTGGATGGCCCGAGTGTTTTAGGGATTTTTCTCTGGAAAAAAAAAAAAAAAAACAAAAAAAAAAATTGAGGTGTCTGAAACCCTTCGTCATTGGGGTCTATCGACGGGCTAGTTATGTTTCAAAATTCGTTATTTCAGATACTTTAACTTTTAGATTTTGAGTGGGAAAATATATGAACTCTACGAAAAAGTAATAACGTAATAAGAGTCCTTATTAAGCAATACTTTAATTCTTAGATTTTGAGTATAGAATTGCATGTAATTTCGTAATAACGTATTAAGAGTCCTTACTAAACAATACTTTAACTCAATACTTTACATGAACTCTTTGAAAAAGTAATAACGTATAAAGAGTCCTTATTAAACAATAAAAAAGGACTGCGACAAAAAAGCACCTTGAAAATTCCAAAATTTGGTATTCTAAGAGCTTTGGTTACCAACCGGAGGATTTTCAAAATTTCAGAAAGAGTCATCGTAGCAAAGGTGTTAATTGATACTGGATAACCTAAACTTCTTTAACAAGGGTCCTTTATCAAAAACAAAGGTCTCCAAAGCCGTCGATAAATGCTAATATACTAACTGATAAGTCATTACTATTTACTTATTTTAATTTTTTTGTAGATAGCACAAAGTATCACAACTGACGCCAAATACCCTCAGAAGATATTCTCTTTCTTTCTCTTTCTCTCTTTCTTTCTCTTTTTTCCTCTTTCTTTTTCTATTTTATCTTTATTTTTTCTTTCTCTCTTTTTTCTTTCTCTTCCTCTCTTTTTCTTTCACTTTTTTCTCTCTCTCCTTTTTCTTTCTTTTTTCTTTCTCTCTTTTTTCTTTCTCCCCCCTCTCTCTCTCTTTCTCTTTCTCTCTTTCTCTTTCTCTTTCTCTCTCTCCCTCTCTCTCTCTCTCTCTCTCTCTCTCTCTCGCTCTCGCTCTCTCTCTCTCCCTCTCTCTCCCTCTCTCTCTCTCTCTCTCTCTCTCTCTCTCTCTCTCTCTTTCTCTCTCCTCTCTCTCCCTCTCTCCTCTCTCTCTCCTCTCTCTCTCTCCTCTCTATCTCTCTCCTCTCTCCTTTCTATCTCTCCTCTCTCCTTTCTATCTCTCCTCTCTCCTTTCTATCTCTACTCTCTCTCTTCTCTCTCCTCTCTCTCTCTCTCTCTCTCTCTCTCTCTCTCTCTCTCTCTCTCTCTCTCTCTCCCTCTCTCTCTCTCTCTCTCTCTCTCTCTCTCTCTCTCTCTCTCTCTCTCTCTCTCTCTCTCTCTCTCTCTCTCTCTCTCTCTATCTCTCTCTCTCTCTCTCTCTCTCTCTCTCTCTCTCTCTCTCTCTCTCTCTCTCTCTCTCTCTCTCTCTCTCTCTACACACAATCACCTCACTCCTTCCATACTGTTAAAGAACAGCAAAACATAAGTATGCGATATACACTGAGAACTATATAAGTATGAGATACACGTTGAGAACTCTTCGTCAGAAAAGTCGAGGATCCCGAGCTAAGCAGAGATGTCTGGCGTCATCAAGAACACAATGTGTAAAGGATATGACGTCATCACTTTGAAAAGGTTAGGAGGTCAAAGGGTCCTCAGGAGTGCTCACTGAAAGGTTCCAGAAATTAATGGTCCACATATCTTGGAATTTCTGGAATCTTTTACACCCAATTCCAGAGACTCTTTGGAGCAGGAGATTTTTGCCTGGAGCGTGAGAGAGATAAATCAGAGAGTCTCTAAAAGGAAATAAAATACATGATATATAAGTTATGATGACGACGACAAACGTTTCCGGTCATTATTGACCGTTTTCAATGATCAGTCAGCGAGACTGATCATCCTGATATGTACGTGTGATCACTGTTACATGTAGGACAAATAACATTAATTTCCACACGAATGAAAACGAATTTCGGGTAGTGGTGTTGAGTAAGCTACCCCTACAAATGGGGATAATTTTCCTGGAGCCAATGAAGATTAGATCCAGGCCCCCAAAAAGCTGATTGAAATCGGCTGGCGACAATCAAGACAAAGAATCAAACACAGACACCTCACCCCTCACTTTCTTATACATCTCCTGATAAACCTGCAGACTTGTCAGTTGATCAACTTTTTCTAGTTTTCCCTACCTTAACCTTAAGCTTCTTGGGCTATGGAAATCCGACTGTGGCTTGCTATGATGGCTTATAATGACCGATGGTCATATACAGACACCTCAATCCTCACCTTCTCACTCACCTCATGATAGATCAGTAGGCCTGTCAGTTGATCAAACTTTTCCAGTTTTCCCTATCTTGAGCTTCGTGAACTATGGAAATCTGAGTGTGGCTTGCTATGATGGCTTATAATGACCGATGGCAGTATACAATGTCCGTATTAGCCAATGGAATTGCAAGAACTTTTGGCAGTTTAGCTTTCAACCATACGGTACGCCCTTTCATCGTTTTGAGGTCACGAAGTTTGACTTAGAAAGGGATAGAATACAGACACCAACGAGTTCAACAAAAGTGTTGGAGAAACGACTGGGGACTGATGTAACTGAAATAAAAGTTGCAGGAGAAGAAAAAATAGAAAGAAAAGAAAACGAGCGCGAGAAGGAAAAATAGAGAGAAAAGATACATAGACGGAAAAGAAGAAGGCAAAATGGGGGATGAAGTACAACGGTAACAAATCAAGGAAGGAAGGAACGCGGGAGGGAAGTAGAAGGAGAAAGAAAACGAGAAAAAAACAGCAACAACAAAAAACAGAATAAATGTTGATAGAGAGAAAAAAAATTGTCATTAAAGGAGACATATTTGTTTCTATTGAAGATTTTGTTTTGGCTACCTCCACATAATCTTATTCAAATTAGAAGAACTCTGATAAGAAAAGGTGAGTAAAGGGTATTGATTACCTGCTTGAGCAGAAAGGAAAAGATAAAAATATAAAAAGATAGGATTGGAATGGTGGAAAGAAAAAGTCTGAAGAAAGGGGCAAGTAAAGAATGAGTTGAAGAAAGAAAAAATGGGGAGAAAAAAGGGGAGACTGAATAAAATGCAGGAGAAATAACTTGGCTTAGAAGAGAGAAATGTTTAGAAAGTGTATATACATATATGTATATATATATATATATATATCTATATATATGTATGTATACTTATGTATATGTATGTATACTTATGTATATGTATGTATACTTATGTATATGCATGTATACTTATGTATATGTATGTATACTTATGTATATGTATGTATACTTATGTATATGTATGTATACTTATGTATATGTATGTATACTTATGTATATATGTATATGTATGTATACGTATATGTATATATATGTATGTATACGTATGTATAATATGTATATATATGTATGTGTATATGTACGTATATATGTATATATGTATGTGTATATATATATATATACATATATATATATATACACATATATATACATAATATATACATATATATATACATATGTATACACATATATATACATATATATACATATATATATACATATGTATACATATATGTATATATATATATGTATATATGTATATATATATGTATATATATATGTATATATATATGTATGTATATATATTATATATATAATATATATATATATATATTGTGTGTGTGTGTGTGTGTGTGTGTGTGTGTGTGTGTGTGTGTGTGTGTGTGTGTGTGTGTGTCTGTGTGTGTGTGTATGTGTGTGTGTGTGTATGTAACATTTCATTTGTTTATGTTTTAATCTCTGCTTTTTGCTGTAGGTGTTATTTACTGCATATACTGTTGCTGCTGTCCTTGCTACTGGTGGTAATACTGTTGCTAAGTATTGCATCTGTTTGTAACTGCGATCATTGTCAATCATCGTCGATCACTGATCACTGACCTCCGCATAGACAACGATACTGTTCCGAATCTGGATACATTTCTTTCATTGATATTTTACTTGTTACTGTTATTGTTACTTAGGTTATTACGGATTTAATTACAACCATTATTTTTGTTCTCTGAGTGTTTTTGTTCTCAGTGGACAAGGTGCAGGGATGACCCGTCATCCAGGAGGTGCTCAGATAAGAGGGAGGGTGGAGGGGTGTGGAGTGTATTCAGGGATGGAATGGGTGGAAATGATTTTATGCCTTTCCCTTTTTGGCTACCTCCCTTGTAAGGGGGAAAGCCTTGGTATATATATGTATGTATGTATGAGTTTCACTTACATCTCTACGACAGCGCGCTGTGCTTCTGGTAGAGTGGTCGGAGTCTTCAGCTTCGTTTACACGGAGCAAGTCGAAAGGCAAGTCAAGCGTGCAAGTTACTTTCTACAAGTTACTTGCCGTGTGTAAACATCTGCTTGACGAAGAAAATTGGGCAGATTGCCCAACTTTTTGTCAAGTATGTGTTTACACACGGCAAGTAATTTGTAGCATGTAACTTGCACGGCTGACTTGCCTCTCAACTTGCTTCATGTGTTATGAGGGTTATAAGGTAAGACACTATCACGAATCAAACAGTTTTTGGGGAACAGTTGTCCAAAGTTAAGACTTTAATTCCCCGACTAACGACGAGAGACCTCACGTACTGGTAGAATATATCAAGAAAATTGTAAAGTGACTTGTAGTATGTAACTTGTACGCCTGACTTGCCTCTCAACTTGCTCCGTGTAAATGAGGTTTATAAGGTAAGACACTATCACGAGTCAAACAGTCTTTGAGACTTTAATTCCCTGATTGACGACGAGAGGCCTCACGTAGAATATATAAAAAAATTATATCATTCACGTCCGTACCGATACTGTCATTGATGAACACTACAGCAAAAATTATACAAAAGCCGAGACACTAAATCCAAGACGTCAAGGAGAAGATAAAAACTTGAGTAAGAAGGGTAGTGGCGAAGACACGATGATTGAGGTGCGATTTTTGTACCTGACTAGTTTCGTATTAGGATGTTCTTCAAAGAGGTGAGGTCTTAGTAAAAACCTAGAGAGGTGAACTAATGTGCGAGTTCTGTACCTGACTAGTTTCGTATTAGAATGTTCTTCAAAGAGATGAGGTCTTAGTGAAAACCTAGATAGGTGAACTAGGACATACACTCTTGTTTTCCTGAAGTTTCCATAGAAGAGTGTTGTCATTATTGGTCACGTGGATCTCTTTGAAAGTTGATGACGTCAACATCTAAGACCTTTAAAGTTGATGAAGATAATAGATCTTTGGAAATGCCCGGAAAGATAAGTAATGTAAAATGAAGGAAGAAGATGACGAAGATGAGGATGGAGATGGAAATGGGGACGGGGACGAAGGTAGGGATGAAGGGTGGGGATAATGGTGGAGAGGTGGATGGGGAGGGGGGAGGAGGTGGGGATTGGGACGGGGATGGGATTGGGGGCGGGGTTGGAGATGGGATTTGGATTTGCACATAGGGATTGGGGAATTAGGGATGGTAATTTGGGGTGGTGCTTGGTGATTGCGGTTTGTGGATGATGAAAATTGCTAATGACAAAGGCAGGGACATAGAAGGAAAAAATAAAGAAAGAGAAAATAACTTAAAGTAAGTACGATGAAACACCCATAAATAGCATACCTGGCTAGACTTTGTGGTAAAGAACTGAAGGATACACCGAACATTCCATTCACAATTCACAATTCACATTCAAATTCCATTTACAATTGCAACGTAAACAATCATTCACAATAATGCAATCAGACACACCCAAAAGCAAACACATTTTTATTCTTGCACACTTGCACACGTTCACACAATAAAAATCGTAATAAAGTTCTAGTATATTATAATATAGTTTAGAAGGGAAACCCTGTGTCAAGGTTAAGAACTCTCACTCGACTTAACCTAATCTAATCTTTATTCCGCTGTTGATACTCGGCGTACTGGGGTGACAATTCTTCAGGTGGGATCTCATGGGGTGACGATTGTTCATCTGGGCGTTCTAGGGTGACAAATCTTCATGTGACCCATATATTCTATATATATATTATATATATATATATATATATATATGTGTGTGTGTGTGTGTGTGTGTGTGTGTGTGTGTGTGTGTGTGTGTGTGTGTGTGTGTGTGTGTGTGTGTGTGTGTGTGTGTGTGTGTGTGTGTGTGTGTGTGTGTGTGTGTGTGTGTGTGTGTAATAAAACCACTTGGAAAATAAAATGAAAGGTGACCAAACGTTTTCGTTTATTTAAGACATTTTCAAAATAAATAGACAAAAACGCTCGGTCACCTTTCATTCTATTTTCCAAGTGGTTTTATTACACATTTTGTGAATCACGTGTTTTTGTGATTTATTCGCATATATACACATGTATATACATATACATAGAGTATATGAATATAAATCAACCAAACCTAGAGATGAGCCGGTGCATCGACGATCACCCAAACAAAACTGTGTTCTCGTAATTAACTAATTTTCATTTCATCTGTGCCGAGACAGTAAACGTATTTGTTGGTCTTGCTTGACCACCGAGAAAGAAAAAAATGCTTTCGTTTGTCCACATTGCTTACAAGAAGCCTCTGAGCTTGATCATCCAGATTGAATAAAATCCCGTGACGGGAATATTGTGATGTCACTAATCAATGACGTAATACATAATGACGTCACTAATAGTCGACGATGACGTCACGTGAACTTGTCATCAACTCTCGGCTGTTGTCATCTTTCGAACGCTGGGAAGAAGGGGAAAGGAGAAGAGATTTGCTATCAAGGGAAGTAAGACGTAATGTTACTCAATTAGCTGGCGATGTGGGAGGTGGATGGCTTCGACTCTGCCTGAGGAAGGAGGGCTACAGGAGGAGGAAGAGGAGGAGGAGGAGGAGGAGGAGGAAGAGGTGGAAGAAGAAAATGAGGAGGAGGAGGAAAAGGAGGAGGTGGAGGAAGAAGAGGAAGAGGAGGAGGAAGAAGAGGAAGAGGAGGAGGAAGAGAGGGAGGTGGAGGAAGAGGAGGAGGTGGAAGAGGAGGAGGAGGAAAAGGAAGAGGAGGAGAAGGAAGAGGAGGAGGAGGAGGAGAAAGAATATGAGGAGGAGGAGGAAGAGGAGAAGGAGGAGGAGGAAAAGGAGGAGGAGGAGGAGGAGGAGGAGGAAAAGAAGGAGAAGAACGAGGAGGAGGAAGAAGAGGAGGAGGAGGAGGAGGAAGAGGGGAAGAGGAGGAGGAGGAGTAAGAGAGGAGGATGAAGAGGGGGAGATAGAAGAGATGGAAGAGGAAGAAAAGTAGAAGGAAGAAGAGGAAGAGGAAGAGTAGAAGGAAGAGGAAAAGGAGGAGGAGGAAAAGGAGGAGGAGGAAAAAGAGAAGGAGGAGGAAAAGGAGGAGGAGAAAGAGGAAAAGGAGGAGGAGAAAGAGGAGGAGGAGGAGTAGGAGGAAGGAGTATTAAAAGAAAGGAAGAAGGGAGACACTATTGGAATGCTTTTCAAGCTCTAAGTGAAGCTCGATCTCGTTTCCACTGAGTTGGCATGCCCGGACGCTAACTGCGTGTTTGCATATGTGTGTGTGTGTGTGTGTGTGTGTGTGTGTGTGTGTGTGTGTGTGTGTGTGTGTGTGTGTGTGTGTGTGTGTGTGTGTGTGTGTGTGTGTGTGTGTGTGTGTGTGTGTGTGTGTGCGTGTACGTGTTTGTATGCGCGAGCGTGCGCGCGCGTATGTGCATGTGTGCGTGTTTGCACGTGTACGTTTGCGAGCATATGTGTATGTGTGAGCGCTCGTTTGTGCTCGTGTTTGTGTGTGTGTTTGTGTGCATCTGGGGGTGTTTGCGTGTGTGTTTGTTTCCGTGTTCGTATGCGTGCTCGTGTTTGTGCTGTGTGCGTGTGCGTGTGCGTATAAGAGAACATGAGCTGATGCCATGTGCGTATGCGTGTGCGTGTGTCATCATATGTATGCATTATGCATAATGTACGTAGCGTTTGCTGGACACACTGTGCTCTATATTCAAGAAATGTCATTGGGTACATTACCCAGCCCCCATAGTACCATGACAAGACCCCTCCACATGTCACACGCGCCGCGTCATCGTCTCCCACCCGGAAGTGACGTCACGGGTCTAAAGTGATCAGGAAGAGTCGTATATCACACGTAATAACGAGGACTGGGAACCACAAAACGTCACCTGTCCCCTTCTTTGTACTCAGGCTTCCGCATGAGTGATCCGTGCGTGCCGGTGCGTGACTTCCGCTCCCGTGATGCCGTGGGTTGGAAGTCAGCGACCTCAATGACTATCTCTCCTAGGCAACCTTCAGGTTCTTGGTGGCACAACTTCCCTTTCCCTCTTGCCTCCTGAGGTTTAGCCTTCCTGGTCTCCTATGGGCACCGATACACATAAGTATGGCATCACATGAACACAACCACCTGTTTCATGTGTGGACTCTTCCGGACCGCTGTAATATACGAGTGTATATTACTGGACTAGGTGACGTCGGGAGAGATTGAGACTCGGTTTGGCTTATGCGCTTTATTCTGTTGGATACTTGTGCGTCGGCCTAAGGACTGACGTGGCGTGGTCCCCGCGTGGAGGACCGACCGCGAAGGCCTAGCGACGTGCTACTGTACATAGGTCAGAATGATTGACTGACTGACTGACTGAATGGGTTGCTCGCTTGGAGCAGGTGGTATATATACCCAGGGCCGATCTGACGCCTTTACCAGACGTGACCTTATTGGGGTGACCCATCTTAGCCTTCGAGCGTTGAGTCAGGTCAGACAGCCACACAACTCTACCATGCATCAATTTGCACCTACATGCATACTTGTGGGGTACATGTACATCACACCGTTACAAGGTTGATATCCGGGTGGGTGATAGTCCCGCACTCCTAAAAAGAAAAAAAAAAGCTTCCTTTGTCAAAAGACGACTTGCGTTGAAGGTCATTGATCTGTGTCATCTTCTTTGAGATCTTCAATCCAATGACGGCAGAGACAGAGAGGCAGAGAGACAGACAGAGAGGCAGAGAGACAGAGAGGCAGAGAGACAGAGACAGAGAGGCAGAGAGACAGAGAGGCAGAGAGACAGAGAGGCAGAGAGACAGAGACAGAGAGGCAGAGAGACAGAGACAGAGAGGCAGAGAGACAGAGAGGAAGAGAGACAGGCTGAGAGACAGAGAGGCAGAGACAGAGAGGCAGAGGCAGACATATATGCAGAAAGGCAGAGACAGAGGCAGAGACAAGGAGAGACAGAGAAACGGAATAACAGAGAGATGGACTAACAGGGAGACAGACGGAACAGAGAGACAGAGAGACGGAGAAATGGAGAGACGAGGTGACGGAGAGACGAAAGCAGTTATTATGGAATGTTGTTTACCATTGCTTCTATCCTTGTCAACAATCTCGCGCAGCTATTGTGCGAGGAGCGATAAGTAAATAGAGAGATATTTATTCGACAATAACCTCGACCAACAAAGAAAAGGAGTCGGAGACTTGTTCATAAGGACCGACAGAAAATTGGGAATTTTTTTTAGTTGTAGGTAAACTGAAATGAGAAGAGGTAGTCGGAGAGAAAGAAATTAAATTAATTTCAGTAGGAGAAAAAGCTTATGTAGATATTTGTACATTTAGTCGTACTTTTGTTTGCAATATGCTTGTGTGTGTATACTACGCGTAGATGGTTGTTACCTCTTTGTGGGTGTACATTCCGTGACTAGTGCTTTCCACCAAAGGAGGCGAAGAAAAAAATTGTGGTGGTTGCCATCAATATTTTACAATTTATATTTCTAAATATCTTCTGTCTGTTTATTTACAATTATATTAACTAGTTACACTATGGAACCGAGTATGGACACTCGATATCTCTGCATATAATAAGTGACGAATTACATTAACTGCTATCGTATGACAACATTGTATGGCCGAATCCACCGGCCTGAGATGCAGCTGTTTCGGTGGTTGATTTCTCAGGTCAAGCCAAACTAACCGCGAGTCACATCACACAATAGGTGGTCCGTTGATACTCCTACAATCTGACGTCGAGTAGCTAATGCTTATGCGTCCGCAAATGCACACTAGCATAGAAGAAGTAATTCACGCTCAAAATACAGACATTTCTTACAGGGTGTGTGAAACCGAGAGGACTAAATCGAAAGAGACCGAGAATGCGAGACCGAGAGTGCGAGACCGAGAAATCGAGACCGAGAGTGCGAGACCGAGAGTGCGAGACCGAGAGTGCGAGACCGAGAGAGAGAGACCGAGAGTGCGAGACCGAGAGTGCGAGACCGAGAGTGCGAGACCGAGAGTGCGAGACCGAGAGTGCGAGACCGAGAGTGCGAGACCGAGAGTGCGAGACCGAGAGTGCGAGACCGAGAGTGCGAGACCGAGAGTGCGAGACCGAGAGTGCGAGACCGAGAGTGCGAGACCGAGAGTGCGAGACCGAGAGTGCGAGACCGAGAGTGCGAGACCGAGAGTGCGAGACCGAGAGTGCGAGACCGAGAGTGCGAGACCGAGAGTTCGAGACCGAGAGTGCGAGACCGAGAGATCGAGACCGAGAGATCGATAACAAGAATGCGAAACCGAGAGTGCAAGATTGTGAGTGCAAGACCGAAAGCGAGAGATCAAAACGGCGAGACCGACTGTGCGAGACCGAGAGTGCGAGACCGAATGTGCGAGACCGCGAGTGTGAGATCGAGAAGTCCAGACCGAGAGGGCCATACCTAGAGTGCGAGACCGAGAGGACCAAATCGAAACTGTGAGACCGAGAGGGGGAAACCGAGAGGGCCAGACCGAGAGTGCGAGACCAGGATATCGAGACCGGGAGAGCGAGACCTAGGGTGCGAGACCGCCAGTGCGACACAGAGAGAGCAAGATCGAAAGAGAACGAGACTAAGAGTACGAAACCGAGAGAGCGAGACCCAGAGAGCGAAACCGAAAGGGCCAGACCGAGAGTGTGAGACCGAGAGTGCGAGATCGAGAGAGACAGAGAGTGTGGGGTCGAGAGACCGAGAGAGTGAGACCGAGAGAGTGAGACCGAGAGAGTGAGACCGAGAGTGCGAGACCGAGAGTGCGAGACCGAGAGTGCGAGACCGAGAGTGCGAGACCGAGAGTGCGAGACCGAGAGTGCGAGACCGAGAGTGCGAGACCGAGAGTGCGAGACCGAGAGTGCGAGACCGAGAGTGCGAGACCGAGAGTGCGAGACCGAGAGTGCGAGACCGAGAGTGCGAGACCGAGAGTGCGAGACCGAGAATGCGAGACCGAGAGTGAGAGCC
>NC_134779.1:60503571-60546071 GCF_046742065.1 Oratosquilla oratoria
ACGAGTAGGACAAGGAGGAGGAGGAGGGGAGGAGGACGAGTAGGACGAGGACGAGTAGGACAAGGAGGAGGAGGAGGGGAGGAGGACGAGTAGGACGAGGACGAGTAGGACAAGGAGGAGGAGGAGGACGAGTAGGACAAGGAGGAGGAGGACGAGTAGGACAAGGAGGAGGACGACGACGAGTAGGACAAGGAGGAGGAGGAGGACGAGTAGGACAAGGAGGAGGAGGAGGAGGACGAGTAGGACAAGGAGGAGGAGGAGGAGGACGAGTAGGACAAGGAGGAGGAGGAGGGGAGGAGGACGAGTAGGACGAGGACGAGTAGGACAAGGAGGAGGAGGAGGGGAGGAGGACGAGTAGGACGAGGAGGAGGAGTAGGACGAGGAGGAGGAGTAGGACGAGGAGGAGTAGGACGAGGAGGAGGAGTAGGACGAGGAGGAGGAGAAGGACGAGGAGGAGGAGTAGGACGAGGAGGAGGAGGAGGAGGAGGAGTAGGACGAGGAGGAGGAGTAGGACGAGGAGGAGGAGTAGGACGAGGAGGAGGAGTAGGACGAGGAGGAGGAGTAGGACGAGGAGGAGGAGTAGGACGAGGAGGAGGAGTAGGACGAGGAGGAGGAGTAGGACGAGGAGGAGGAGTAGGACGAGGAGGAGGAGTAGGACGAGGAGGAGGAGTAGGACGAGGAGGAGTAGGACGAGGAGGAGGAGTAGGACGAGGAGGAGGAGTAGGACGAGGAGGAGGAGTAGGACGAGGAGGAGGAGTAGGACGAGGAGGAGGAGTAGGACGAGGAGGAGGAGTAGGACGAGGAGGAGCAATAGGACGAGGAGGAGGAATAGGACGAGGAGGAGGAATAGGACGAGGAGGAGGAATAGGACGAGGAGGAGCAATAGGACGAGGAGGAGGAATAGGACGAGGAGGAGGAGTAGGACGTGGAGGAGGAGTAGGACGAAGAGGAGGACTAAGACGAGGAGGAGGAAGAAGAGGAGGAGGAGGAGGAAGGAGGAAGGAGGAAGGAGTAGGGAAGGAGGACTGGGTGTAGGCGTTACGTACTCAGAATGAGGTTACTCTGACGAGTGTCCTGTCCAGCAGGTTATGCTAATTTAACCTCAATCAATTTCCTGTTTTCGCTTGTCACTCCATCCCTACCGAAGGTACGCCAAACAGGTGAATAAAAACTAGCACCGGCCAGAATTAGATAATTAATATTTAGTTAACCGAGGTTGATCTAATCCTTTCACTACCCAAGGTTAGCTAACAATTGAGTAAAATTGACTCACGACGGGTTAAATAGATATGTTTTTTAATGGTTAAGCACGTTCCATTTTTGTGAAGCTTTTGTCTTAATAGGATAAGATCATCAAGTCTCGGCCAGAATAAAGCCACGAGAGTAACAAACCAGTCAACAATAATTCTTTTTTTTTCGGAGGATTTTCTTTTAACTGAATAAAATCACAAGGTGGCAGCCAAAATGAAAATAGATATATACTTTTTATCACAATAGAGTGACTAATCAAGAAAAGTGACAAGACTCTTTGATAAAAGAATGTTTTATTTTCTGCTGAATAATATAATTCAACGCAAGAGAGGAAGGGGATACGAATTGGCGATAGAGGTTTTGATAGAGACATAGTAGGTCAAGGGCTTCAACAAAGTTAATACAAGCAAGGTCATCATATTAAGACAGCCGGGTATGACTGGTAGTAATTGATTTAAACTGGACAAATTTAGGTTTAAGAAGGATATAGGCAAGAACTGGTTTACCAACAGAAAGGTTAACCAATGGAATAGATTTAAACTAAGTAGAGAGCAACAAAACAATTGGTTGTCGTAAAAAGAGGATTAGATAATGTTATGGATAGGGATGACAGATGGTAATGGACATGGAACTGACTAGTGTAGGCCTTATGGTCTCTTGTAGTTTTCTCCATTCTTATGTAGTGTTTGTTTTTATCTTCTGTATTACATGAGTGGACGGAGAGGGGGGAATCGCCGATTAAGGGAAGCGGCCTTGTTGTGGATTCACTGTGTCTTGCTGCATTGTTTCTGACACAGGGAAGTGGGTGGGATACAGGTATCACCCGTCATCCATGAGGAGCTAAGATGAGAGTGGGTTGAGGGTGGTGGATGGGAGTTGAATAGATGGGAGTAGGTGCGTCCCTTTGACTTGGTTACCTCTCTTATAAGGAGGAAAAAGCTTTTGATGTATAGATAGATGGTTTTCAAGTTTCCCCTGAAGTGAATGAAATTAATGAACGGCAGCAAATATATATTCATATAAACCATCAAACACAGAGAAAGGTCTGACGCTTGAGTCGTAAGTTGACAGATTATATATATATGTATGTATGTATATATATATATATATATATATATATATATATATATATATATATATATGTATGTATATATATATATGAACATTTTAGAAGCTCTGCCAAGGGATTCGAACTCTGACCTGTGCGTGCATAATCACGAAGTCAAGACGCCAGCAGCTTTGTGATTATACACGCACAGGTCAGGGTTCGAATCCCTTGGCAGTTTCTAAAATGTTCAATTTGTCTTAAACATACATACATACATACATATATATATATATATATATATATATGTATGTATTCTGGCCTACTAGATGTGATTTTGTTGACTTCGATAATATACAAGAACATAAGAACGTAGACTACAAAAGACAGTAAAGGCCTATACAAGGCAGTTCAATATCCATTACCACTTGTCATCCCCATCCATAAAGTTATCTCTTTAAACAACCAATTGTTTTTAAGCGGTCACTACATGATTACCGAATCTATTCTATTCGTTAACCACTCTATTACTAAACCAGCTCTTGTCTATTTCCTTCTTAAACCTAGATTTGTCAAATATAAATAAAAATTATATAATGAATGTGTGTATGCCACCTTGAACCACCTGTGGCTCTCCGTGTGGACAGGGGCCATAAAGATGGTTGTCTTTCTCCAGTGACCAGCTGAAAGAGGGACGTTTCCAGCTGTTTCCAGCATTCTGAGGCTGCAGTAAAACTTCTTGTGAATAAAGCGCACGCGTTTTGGAATGCATTCCTGGATTCCAGTTTTAGTACCCTGGAATCTCGGGTCATGTGACTCCGGAGAAGGGTTCCTCTCTTCGAGATAAGCGTCGAGGTCATAAAAAAGCCGAAGAGAGCTAAAGAGAGCATAAAAGAGCGGCAGGCAAGCACTGTTCGATTCTATTCGGTTTCGGGGGAGGGGAAGCTGGATTTTGAATTGAAGGTGTTTGGATGATTCTAGATTAACTACGTTAGGTACAAGACGACGGTGACAGAACTTAGCGATTTAATTCTATTTTATTCTATTTTATCTTATCTTATTTATTCTGTTAATTTTATCTGTTTTGTTAATTTTATTTTATCGATTCTATTTATTTTATTTATTTTATTTTATTTATTTTATTCATTTTATTTATTTTATTTATTCTATTTATTTTATTTATTTTATTTATTTTATTTATTTCATTATTCATTTATTCTATTTATTTTATTTATTTTATTTATTTTATTTATTTTATTTATTTTATTCATTTTATTTATTTTATTCATTTTATTTATTTTATTTATTCTATTTATTTTATTTATTTCATTTATTTCATTTTTCATTTATCTTGTTTATTTTATTTTATTTTATTGTGTTCACTTTATCATTTCATATTTTGTTATATTTTGTTATATATGATATTCTCTACTTTACTTTTTCTATTCATTTATATTGTATTTATTTTCGTTTTGCTTATTTTATGTATTTATCTTTCATTATTTATGTATCTATTGATTTACATATTTACCTAATTATCTACTTGTATACTTATTCATATATTTAGTAAATTTGTTTCTTTATCTTTATCTAGTTCTTTTAGCTAATTATCTTAATTTGTTTATCTACTTAATATCTATTTATTCGTCTATTACTGTATATTTATGTATACATTTCTTTTCTTCTCTTTTGCTGTCAAATGATTTTACTTCAGGCAGGGAGTCCATCCGTCGTTTAGGAGTTACAGCCAATCTCGATGAGCCAGAAAACGACAGCAATCGTGTTTTATGTACTTTGATGGCTTCCATCAACCAGGAGCTTTTATTCGGCCTTTGCCACGTGTGTAGATAGCAGTGGGCTTAGTTGTGTGCTATTTCCTACTTATCTGTCATCAGGTAATTGTATTTCAATGAGGGAAACTAGTAACCCAGGAAGACCAATAGATTTATTTTATCTTATTTATTTATTTATTTATCTATTTATTTATTTATTTATTTATTTTTTATATATTTATTTTTTCTAGTACCTGACGAAAGGTTTTATCATTCTTATTTTTCTATTTATATTGATTCCGCCGTTTGTTCGTTTCTTTGTTTTTTATGGTCAGTTTATGTATTTATTCATTTTTTCTAGATATATATTTATGTATTTATATCTTTATCTTTATTGAACTACTTACCAATTCATCCTTTCATTGATGTACATAGTTTATTCATTTGTTCATTTATCTCTTTTTTTTATATATCTATTTTGGCATTACATCTATCAATATTTACATCTATTTCTCTCTATGTATATACCTGTTTATATTCATTTATCTTTTATTTTATTTTACTTATTCATTTACTTGATTTTATTTTTTTTTTTCTCCTCGGTTCAATAAAGGCAATTCCACTACCTCGAGGGGGTTCTTGCCTCCCAGCGGGTTGTGTTGTCTTGTCACGGGACAATCATGGCGTCAGCTTTGTCCTGATAGCATCACAACACTTCACCCTTGCGTGCCTGGTGGGGTGGGGGGAACTATGGGGGATGGGGTGATAAGGGGACATGGGGGGCTATTGGGAATGGGACTAGGGGGATGGGGCTTGGGGGATGGGGGCTGGGTCTAGAAAGATGGGGGTTAGAGAGGTGGGAGATGGGGGATAAGGGTTAGCGGGGGTGGGCTAGGAAGATGGGGCGGGCTAGGAAGATGGGGCTGGCTCTAGGGAGATGGGGGCTAGGGAGGTGGGTGATGAGTGATGGGGGCTGAGGGGAATAGGGGCTAGGGGTGATGGGGGCTGGGGGCTAGGGGCTAGGTGGTGTTACATTAGGGGAATGGAAGTTAAGGCGCATGGGGTCTAGGGGGGACAAGGGACAGGGGGCTAGGGGGACGGGGAGCTAGGAGGATGGACAATGGGGATGGACTACGGTGGGTTTGGGGACAAGAGTCTAGGGGAATGGGAGGTTAGGGGGGATGGGGGATAGGGGACAGGGGACTGGTGGAACGAAGGATAGGGGGTAGGGCTAGGGGGGATGGGACTAGGGGGGATGGGGCCAAGGTGTACGGATGCTAGTGGGTATGGGGGTTAAGGGGGTTGGGTCTAGGGGGATGGGGGAATGTAGTCTAGGGGGTGTGGAGTAGGGGAAATAGGGGGCTAGTGGAAATCGATGGCTAGGGAGGATAGGGGCTAGAGGGACGGCGGGGCTAGGGGGACGGCAGGCTAGGGGGGTATGGGGCTCAGGGGTCAAGGAGGCTAGGGGGATGGGGCTAGTGGGGATGGGGGCTAGGGGGACGACCGTGCTAGGGGGACGGTGGGGCTAAGGGTGGTGAGGGCTAGGGGGATGGGGGCCAAGGGAAATGGGGACCCAAGGGAAATGGGGAGCCAGGGGAAATTGGGGGCTAGGGGAAATGGGGGGTCAGGGGAAATGGGGGCCAAAGGAAATGAGGGCCAGAGGAAATGGGGTTGCCAGTGGAAATGGGGCCCCAAGGGAAATAGGGGGCCAGAGGAAATGAGGGCCAGAGGAAATGGGGTTGCCAGTGGAAATGGGGACCCAAGGGAAATGGGGAGCCAAGGGAAATGGTGGGTCAGGGGAAATGGGGGCCCAAGTGAAATAGGGGGCCAGAGGAAATGAGGGCCAGAGGAAATGGGGTTGTCAGGGGAAATGGGGACCCAAGGGAAATGGGGCCCCAAGGGAAATGGGGCCCCAAGGGAAATGGGGCCCCAAGGGAAATGGGGCCCCAAGGGAAATGGGGCCCCAAGGGAAATGGGGCCCCAAGGGAAATGGGGAGCCATGGGAAATGGGGCCCCAAGGGAAATTGGGGGGAAGGGAAATGGGGAGCTAGGGGAAATGGGGGCTGGAGAAATAGGGGACTAGTGAGGAGGGGGGCTGGGGGAAGGGGGCTAGGGGGATATGACTTGGGTGAATGAAGAGGGCTAGGGGGGACAAGGGATATTATAAAGGAACTGGATTTTGTTACCTTGCCCTGCCTTGTCTTACCTCATTTGTGAAGCTTTCCTCTTATGAGAATGAAATCATTAAATTTTAGCCAAAATAAAGACATAAAAATATCGCTTCAATGTTTGAGGACTAGGTGAGATCACTGAGATCGAAAACTGGAAATGTATAGAAGACAGATGATAGGAAGGATACGTGGAGAATAAGTGATCAGTATTCTTCTTTGAGTGGCGAATGGTATGCGCCTCTGGTCCGTAGAGGTGTTACTTAAGTCCTGTTACAAAGGAGGTAGTCAACCAAGACCCACTTTTTTTGGGTGGGTGGGGGGAGTGAGATATCTTGCAATTTGTTTGGGTCCACTTGCTGCATTTCTGCACGAGTAGGTTGGTGATGGACGTCTAATAGATTGCCTAATTTTCGTCATGAATATAAAGCATCGTCCAATTAAATGGAAAATGTCCAAACAGAACGTAACATGATATTTGATTTGGTCGTTCCGCATGTGACTTCTAATTCGACTGGTCTTTAACGACCTGTAAGTGGAGCATTGCGTGGGCCGAGCTTTCATTAACGACACCTATAAATGCTATTGCGAATAACTCAACGCATTCCTAAAGAGGCTTTACGTGGGTTTCGTCCAGTAGATGTTTTTTTTTTTGTTTTTTGTTTTTTTTTCGTTCTAGGCACGTCAGTGCACCACACTCTCCAGGTGTGAGGTTCTTTGAGGGTCATTTGAGGAGATTTATCCTCATTTACCTCATTCCCAGAGTACTTTGCTATGTTTACCGTATGGCACGGGGTGAGACGATTCCAGTAAATGTGGGACAAAAACAAAAGGAGGAACTAGCGTTGCTGCAACAGAGTGGCAATGAATTACGAGACATAGGGATTTTCACAGGAAGTCTTACACCCTTGACACCACAATAGTAAAACAGAGTAAATCAAATACAGAAACCTCTGGCCCAGTAGGAGGGGAAAGAGGAGGAGAAGGAGGAGGAAGAGGAAGAGGAAGAGGAAGAGGAGGAAAAAGAGGAGAGGTGAAGAGCCTGCGCCAAAAGACGAATAGCCTTAGTCGAAGCCGACACCTTTGCCTTTAGTGCTTTAGGAACTGTTGGGGCGGTATATCCACTGAGAAACCTCAAAAACTTGCTTCTTGATATGTCTCTCTCTCTCTCTCTCTCTCTCTCTCTCTCTCTCTCTCTCTCTCTCTCTCTCTCTCTCTCTCTCTCTCTCTCTCTCTCTCTCTCTCTCATAAGAGGTTAATGTCGAAAGTGTAAGCCATGGGTATTAGAGGAACAGTGATTGGGTTCAAGCCTGGTTGAAAGATAGAAGACAGCATGTAGTCATTAATGGGGGCATCGTCTAGCTGGTCTCTTGTTAACAGTGAGGTACCCCAAGGATCTGTACTAAGTTCCCTCTTCAATATCTATAACATGGATATAGATGTTGGAATTATGAGCCACATAACTAAGTTTACGGATGACACAAATGGGAGCAAATGTCGCAGCACCTGAGAGTATAGAAATTCTTAGTTCAGACTTTGAGAAAGTGGGAATGTGGTCTGAGAAATAGCTGATGGCATTTAATCTAGATAAGTTCAAGATCGTGCATATCGAGCACGTAAACCAGAGGGCAGACTATTCTCTTTTGGGTCATTACATAGCAAGTATAGAACTGGAAAAAGATTTGGGTGTTTTGATTGTCAGTGATCTCAAGTCCTCAAAACAGTGTATTGAAGTAGAAAAGAAAGTACAAAAGCTTTTAGGTTACATCAAAAGACAGTTTCGTTACCTGAACCAAGAAATAGTCTTGACACTATACAATTCTCTAGTTCGTCCAGTTCTGGTCGCCGAGCTTGAGGATGGATGTGCAGAGGCTAGAACGAGTTCAGGCACGAGCAACGAAACTTATTCCCGCCATTTAGACACATGGGCTACCAGAGGCGTCTCAAGACTTTGGGGCTCTTTTATCTAGAAACCAGGAGATTGTGAAGACAGCTAATATATGTTTTCAAAATACTTCAAGTATTTGATAACATTGACAATTGACATCTCTTCAGCTTGAACGTGAATACCACTCGTAATGGGTGGAAGCTCAGTCTCCCTTGTTACTCTTGTGACAAGGTTGGTGACTTCTTTATCTATAACATCTGCAACACTTGGAACAGACTGCCAAAGGACGTGGTAAACAGTTCCTTTGTTCAGCAATTCAAAAGTCGATTAGACAAGGTGCTACAAACATTAGTGTAACTACTATTGTGAATCCCCGTTAACCTTTTAACGATACCTCCTCGGTATAGGTTGTAAAACCTTTTGAAGTACTGAGATTCATGTAACTTTTGTAACTCTCTTTCTCTCTCACTCTTTTTTTATTTTTTTATCTTCCCTCCATTTGACTACGTTAGTGGTCTTCTTGATGATTGATCAAATTGTCTGGCTGCGGGTAAAAATAGATATGGAAGTCGAATGTAGTAAGTAAGCTGTTAATTATGGAAAGCGAAAATTTGGTGTGGCATCTGTATCGTTCCCAAATTTAAAATTTTCATAAGCTAGAAAAAAGAATATCTTAATGAATGGTATCTCTTTATTTTTGGATATTGGTCACCTAAGTTTGATTTCATGACAATCCGTTTTGAATTCAGCTCTCGCTAGATTAGATTAGATTATGTATTAGATTATGATAGATTAGATTATATCAGATTATATATATTTCCATTACATAATTCTGTGTGGGGAGATATTTTGGAAAGAAGTCTTTGAGTATAATAGGATCCAGTAATTAGATATATGAATTATATTTTTCAGATAGAACATTAAAAAGGCTTTACTCATAGTTCTCGTAGAAATATTTACTTCTAAAATTTCAATTCTGAATGCATTGAAAAATATTTTTGAATCAGTGAATCTTTTCATTCCTTGCATTTTGGTGTTATAATAATATTAATAATGATAACATTATATATATATATATATATATATATGTATATATATATATATATATATATATATATATATATATAAACAGATGATTCTATTAATCAGGGCTGTCAGCAAACTAAAAGAGAGAGAGAGATTCAGTGAAGTCATTCATTCGGCCCTTAAATACCGTGGTGGATTAAAGATTATTTTAAACACCATACAATTCTGTTTAGCCAAAAGCCTATCATTATTATTACTATTATTATATTTTTTTTCGATATTATTTTTTTCAATATTATTATTTTTTTCAATATTATTATTATTTTTGTTGTTGTTGTTGGTGTTGGTGTTGGTGTTGGTGTTGTTGTTGTTTTCAATATTATTATTGTTATTGTTATTGTCAGTCATTGTCATTGTTATTGTTTTTGTTATTATTGTAATTATCGTAAATCTTTATTGTTATTATCATTATCATTATTATTATTGTTGTTATTGATGTTATTGCTGTTATTGTTATTGTTTTTTTTTTTTTTTTTTTTTTGGGGGGGATGGGGGGATGTTCCACGTTATGAGGGCCATGAATTTCACTACACAGTCACAGTCAATTACAGTACATAAACAACATATGTTTACTTCTAATTGACTTAGATCTAGAAACTCAACTGAGCCAAGTGGGATTCAACTAATGATCTGCTCCGTAATCCATTGCTCTAGCTATTCTAATTTATTGACGAAATTACAGTATCTAACATATCACATTAGACAACTTTCTTAAAGGTAGACACCCTCTGTAAGTTACAGTATAGATATACTATAAATGCACCATCCTCACAAATAGTGTTACGCGCCTACAGTGAAAGAACAACAACAATAATGATGCTGTTTCTGTTTAACTTTGCGAACTCCCCCATTCAGAAGGGTAGGACCGTGCCCCTTACAGAGGACTTTGTAGAGTGAAATTTAAAGAACCATGCCCTTGGTCCAAATCGCTTCGTGGCTGGCCTCGAACTGCCATCACCTTTACCTCCGCCACAAGTAGCGACGCTCTAACCCGCTCGACCAATGAGCAGAAAAGATAATTATAGCAAAAAAGAAAAAAGAAGAAAAAAGAAAAAAAAATCCGAGTTATTATTTGAGTCTCAAATTCATTCCTCAGGCAAATATGAAAAATCACTTCTTTTATCACAAAATATCTTTAAAGTCCTTCTCAGCGATGAAAGGATAACAAGACTCCATTACACCGATAATATCCAGTTATCCTAGAGCACCCTGATGGTGTAGTCGGTAGCATGCTGGTCTCTTATTCCCTTTGTTGTAGGTTCGAATCCCGCACTCCTCTCCGATTCTCAGGAGTGATAGTTCCTGCCCCGACAGTCCAAGCGTATAAGACAAAAGTAATGAGTTTTGCCAAAGCTACGAGTCTTCTGGGGTAGACTTTTCACCTTCTGCTCGTGAGTTATCTGAAGAATTCTGATTACCTCGTATATCGTTTCATTTGCAAAATTATTACTATTTAACACAATATCCAACCATCTTCATCTTTCAATTGTAAATCCCTTCCTTAGCAAACTTCATCTTATCATATTATTGAAGAAATGACAGGATTTAGTCTTACCGATAATATCCAACCATTCACATCTATTCCCTTGGAGTCTCCTATTTGCTTTGTAAATCCTTCATTTAGCATAATTCCTTCTATTTATCACATCATTGCAGAATTAATAAGATTTTATTTTCTCGATATACTAGTGTAATCCTCCTCATCTTCTCCTTAGTCTTCTATTAGCTTATACTAATATCCTTCCTTTAGGAAAATAATCTTATCACATTATTGAAAAATTGACAAGAGTTTATCATACAGGTAATGTTCAGTCATTCTCTTCTATTCCTTAGTCTGTTTGCTTATACGAGTACTGTAGATCCTTCCATTAGCAAAATTCATTACATATATATATATATTTTTAAATTTGACATAATTTTGTCATACCGATAACATATAACCCTACTTATCAATTCCTTAGTCCGTTTGTTTTGCAAACCTTTCCTTTAGCAAAATTCATATTATCACATTATTAAAAAAAATTACAGGATTATCTTATACCGATGACATATACTTATCTATTGCTTTATCTGTTTGCTTTGTAAACCTTTTCTTGAGCAAAATACATTTTATTTAACATATTATTGATGAAATGACAGGATTTCGCCACACCGATAATATCCAGTTATTCACATCTATTCCCTTGGAGTCTTCTGTTTAACTTATAGATCCTTCCTTTAGCAAACACGTACGCAAAATACATTTTATTTACCATATTATTGATGAGATGACAGGATTTCGTCACACCAACAATATCCAACCATTCACATCTATTCCCTTGGAGTCTTCTGTTTACCTTATAAATCCTTCCTTTAGCAAACACGTACGCAAAATACATTTTATTTACCAAATTATTGATGAGATGACAGGATTTCGCCACACCAATAATATCCAACCATTCACATCTATTCCCTTGGAGTCTTCTGTACACCTTATAAATCCTTTCTTTAGCAAACACGTACGCAAAATACATTTTATTTACCATATTTATGATGAGATGGCAGGATTTCGCCACACCGATAATACCCAATCATTCACATCTATTCCCTTGGAGTCTTCTGTTTACCTTATAAACCCTTCCTTTAGCAAACACGTACGCAAAATACATTTTATCTACTATATTATTGATGAGATGACAGGATTTCATCACACCAACAATATCCAACCATTCACATCTATTCCCTTGGAGTCTTCTGTTTACCTTATAAATCCTTCCTTTAGCAAACACGTACGCGTTTACCTTAATGTTTGCTAGCAAGGCAAACGTTAAAGCCGACAACTCATCAAACGACTTTAGGGCTATTCCATGACACGCAACGTTTGAAGGACTGTGTCATGACACGCATCAAACCTGAAGGACGTTTCCGTGTCAAAAGAACATAACTGGATCTTTCGTGATTCGTACGAGTGTAGCAATGTTCCGTGACACGTGACACGCGGGGTTTGAAGGACTGTGTCGTGACACGAACTGCTTTGAAAGACTGAGGAACTGGTTTATGACACGCAGGCAAAAAAAAAAAAAAAAAAAAAGTGACATAAATTATTTAGCTATAATTCGTGATTTACTAAATTAAGGGGCCAACACGTGATTCACGTGGTAAACACGTCATTGATGGCCGTATTTTATACATTACCTTTAGCTGTCATTCGGCTATTTTATTTCTCTAGGCTCTTAGGAAGGAGTAGTGCCAGTCTCTATTAGTTCTTCCAAGTGGTTGCTTTACAAACTGTCTCCAAGTACATCATATATATAGATATATAATATATATATATATATATATATATATATATATATATATATATATATTGTGTGTGTGTGTGTGTGTGTGTGTGTGTGTGTGTGTGTGTGTGTATGTGTGTACAACACTGAATGGGTCACAGTGAACAATACCCTTTAATTCTAAGTCATCAATATCGAGATACACATTTCAATTCCTGCATGTTGGCATCCTCGTGTCTATCTCGATGTTGACGGCTTAGATTTAAAGTGTATGTATGTATATATATATATATATATATATATATATATAGTGCAGAGTCAATTATCAAACTCTATCTAGCGTTAGTTAGAATCATCCTTGACTATGCGATAAAGTTTTGATATCCGTCTTATAGAAAGGGCAATTCACTATAATCAGTACAGGGAAGAATGACCAAAATGATACATGGGCTCAGAAATTTACCTCATGAAGAGAGGCTTAAGCACCTTAACTTACACTCTCTGGAAAGTCGCAGGGTTTGGGTGTAACCGTCACTAACCATCACCAACCACGCAAGTGATCCACATACATGCAAGATGGTACTCATCTTTGGCAAGAACTCAAATCTTGCAGATATCGCCGATTTCCAAATCTTAAACTACTTGACCCGATGCATACGAGATGCCTAATGTCACCAGACAGACTTATTCATCACTTTTTCATACCTACCCTAATTACATTACCGTAACTTAATATATGTACACCATATCTAACCACGCCCACCAACCATACAACTCCCCCTTATATAACGGAACTAATACCCATGCCTATATTTGATTAATAACAAATCTCATATACAGCAACCCACAAAACCTACCCATCACCCTTTATTACCGACGGCTGCGCTGCCGAAAGATAGGAGTACCGAGGTCAAGGCCCAAAAGGAGGAGTGCCTAGGTCACGTACCTAGCACTAGGGTTGCCTAGGTCAAAGACATAGTTAGTCATTGTACATAATCTTGGTACCTAAGAATAAATCCAAGAAAATCCCAGAGACTTTACCTCACCCGCTAAACCACCATTACACGTAGCAAAACACATTTTTGTTACACGTGGTGATCTAATAGAGGTGTTCAAGTGGACCAAAGGTTTTAACAAGGGTAGTGCCAACAAGGTCATCATATTAAGACAATAGGCAGGATTCACAGTAGTGGGATTAATTTGAACAAATTTATATCTAAGACGGGAATAAGAGAGAACGTATTTACTAATAGGTTGGTCAACGAATCGAATAAACTTAGTAACCATGTAGTGAGTGCTGAAACTATCGGTAGGACAACTTTATGGATGGGGATGACAGGTGGTAATAGACATGGAACTGCCTAGTGTAGGCCTTATGGTCTCTTTCAGTCTCCTTCATTCTTATGTTATGTTCTCCTCAACCTGCTGGCAGTGATGATAATGATGATAAAAATTTAAACGAGAAGAGTATAGTACCTTAAGTATTATTAGTAATACTTTCATAGCTTTAAAACTTTAGATAATGTTAACAATAGTGATTACATAAATTTATTTTACATTTGAGATAATATAGATTTCCAAAATATAATGTTTAAAAAATAATATATATATATATATATATATATATATATATATATATGTATATATATATATATATATATATATATATATATATATATATATATAATACATACATGCATATGTGCTTATTTATAAAACATAAAAGAATAGTATTTGTCGCATGACATATACATGCACATATATTTATCCAAAACTGTAATCTATTTCTCCATAATTTGACTCGCCTTATATCCCCAGTCAATATTATTCATACATTTGCTATAACCATCATTTAAATCTATCATTCTATATCAGAGCTTCATTTTTTTTTATAAATGTTGTGCAGAAAATAAAAATATCATACAACAGAGTGTCATAAGTTTTAAACTCGATTGTGTTTTCCTCCTAAGCGTAAACAAATGAATAACGGAGTATTTTATTAATTTTATGAGGAATGGAATCACCTGGCCTTTGAATGAATAGATTTCTCTAATTGTAATGAATTTTTCACAGTCGTTTGTTGATGGCTGAATTTTAAATGTCAATAAAAATGAAACCGCTTATACTAATATACGTATGTGGAAATGTGTTCATATGTATACATTCATATATTCATACAAGATCAAACAACTAGATATACATACAGACATGCATTCTAGTTATATACATGATATATATACATAGATACATATATGCCTGCATACAAGGAAGGATCCATCCATACATACATAAATACATATATAATATATATATATATATATATATATATATATATATATATATAGATATATCTATATATATATATACATATAATATATATATATACAGACATATATACATATACGCATTTATGGACACATGCACACATACTTGCACATATATAGACATATGCACAAACATATGTACATATACCTACACGTATACATATACAGAACATATACACGTATATTTATACACCTACAGGTATACGTTTACAAATACATATGTACATATACATTTATATATACACATGCATTTGTTTATATGTACAAATACATAGATGTATACATATGAGTAATTAACTACTAGGAAAAGTAAACTAACGAAACAGAGCGCTTTCGTATAACTATATCTTCCTTTGTATCTGCTCTGAAGATGTAATTATACGAAAGCGCTCTGCTTCGTTAGTTTACTTTTCCTAGTGGTTACTTACGCATTTGTGAACACACCTTCCTTGTGTTTTTACTGCGTGTATACATATGTATGTGTATATATATACATATATATATATATATATATATATATATATATATATTATATATATATACATACATATACATTTGTACATACATATACTCAACAATACGTTCGCAAGCACAAGCGGAAACCTCACCGTCACTAAGACTCTTCTTGCGTATCACTTAAACATTCATGACAACTTCCTCAGCCTCACTTCTTCGTCATCAGTTATCCACGAGGAAAAGATGAAAAGATTAAACAAATTGGATAATATTTGTCTGCCATCGTCCATCAAATAATTAACTTTGAAGCTGAACGACGGAGACCAGTTTACGATTCGGACGCTCCCCATGACTTCTTTCTCGCTTTGTCATTACATAATTTTCTTAAAAAAAAATGAAAAAAAAAATCATAAAGATAAAATAGAAAAGGAAAAAGTAAGTAAAAATAAATTAGATTAAATAAAGTAGAATCAAGTAAAAAGAATATAAATTGGAAACACGAAAATGTTGATGAAATACAGTTGTAATTAAAGAAAAAGAAGTTGGGGGATTTTGGGTCAAAATTTGAAATTGCATTTGGAATGGATATATTTGATATGAATATAAGTGTGTGTGTGTATGTGTGCATGTGCGTATGTGTGTGTGTGTGTGTGTGTGTGTGTGTGTGTGTGTGTGTGTGTGTGTATGCGTGTGTGTGTGTGCGTATGTACGTATGCTCTAATGTCCGTGGTTGCGCTTGTGATTGTTCGTATGTTTGAAAGAGAGAGGGAGAGAGAGAGAGAGGGGAGAGAAAAGGAGAGGGGAAGAGAATGAGAGAGGTAGAAATGTAGAGGAGAGAGGAGAGAGGGTAAAAGGGGAAGAGGGGAGAAAGGGAGAAATTTCATTTTCACATATTAATTCATTTGTCACCAAAATTCTTCAAGAAAGTTGGGTTGTAAGGCTAAAGGAGTGACAATCCTCTCGTGAGTGTGAGGATAGGAAATTAGATCGTTGCAACGGACGATAAGAAATAAGTAAAAACAAAAATATTACAACCAAAGTGAACGGGAAATCATTGGCCAGGAACCTTGGATGTGAAGCCAGAGATCGGGGCGTGGGCCTAGGAGACTTTAATGCAGAATGACATATTGACAAATATGTTAGGAATGGTTCAGGAGGAATTGAAAATAATATGAATACAAATGTGTGCAAACATAGGTATGTTACATCATATAGTGAGACCTCAGTGTCTGTAGGATAGTGAGCTGTATAAAAAATGAAATAAAAACGTCGAAGTAATACAGTGCATACATTATAATAGGTATACGTTATAAAATAAAAAAAATGAGATATGAGAGAGTAAATGTGTGTAAAAGTTTTACTAAGAAGTTAGAGGCATATGGAAAGGAAGGGTACAAGATTTCCAAGAATGTTAGCCACGGCTCAAGGTCCGAGTTTAATTCAGACCGGTTATGCTCTAAACTTCTTCATTCCTGTGAAAAGGCTCAGAGCAAAATTCATCTTCATTTTTTTTCGTTTAAAAGAATATATAACGATCAAAATTAGAAAGAATTTGGTAGGAATCAAGAGCCAAGAGGATGTTCCATAAGAAAGTGGCGAAGGTAAAAGGAGCGAGATAGGAGGGAGGAAAGATAAGTTGAAGGAGTTAAAGAAAAAGGTGTACAAGATACCAACATCACTCATACACAAATATAAAGTACTTATTTTGTTGCTTAGAAGATGAGAGTGGGAATAAAGAAACAGGTCACTTTGCCTTTGCAATTTTCCTTTTCTTTTTCTATTTTTTTTTTTTTTTTCTTGGGGAGAAATCTTTGAAAAACCAAGAACAGCATCACCATAAAGTTCTTTGCAATTTTCTTTTTCTTTTTCTACTTTTTTTTTCTTGGGAAGAAATCTTTGAGAAACTAAGAACAGCATCACCATAAAGTTCTTTGCAATTTTCTTTTTCTTTTTCTACTTTTTTTTTTAAGAAATCTTTGAAAAACTAAGATCAGCATCACCATAAAGTTCTTTGAAATCCTTTCAACATATTCAGCCGTGAGATCATACATTATGCTTTGACAGTTTTATTTAAATGTTTTTGATCTATCTTAGAGATCACTGAATCAAACCTCTCCAACATATTCTATATATTTCTTTCAACCAATAGGAAACAGGTTTTGCTTCGCTAGAAAGCGGGAGTGGGTGGTGTTGAACCCGAAGAAGATTTATTTATTTATTTTCTATGATTTTAATTTAACTTTGACTTTGAAGACGATGATGATTCAGGCAGATATGAGATTTTCAAAGTCATAAAAAGAAAGATTCGTATGTCCGATATATTTCTTATTTATTCATTTTCATTATTTGTTTATTTATTTTTTGTCCAAATGAATTTAGATTAGCTTTCTTGGTAAGGGAATGGGTGCTATAGAATTTTGTTTTTGTTTATACCATATGATATTATTCAGGTGAGGGATGTATATGAAATTCAAAATGAAGTATTGAACAACGAAACACCATTATAAACGAAATCCAACCGCAGCGAAAAGGTTTAAAAATTCTCTCATTTTCTCCCATGCTCTCTCATTTTCTCTCATTCTCTCTCCCATTCTTTCTCATTCTTTCTCCCATTCTCTCTCATTTTCTCTCATTTTCTCTCATTCTCTCTCTCCCATTCTCTCTCATTTTCTCTCATTCTCTCTCTCCCATTCTCTCTCATTTTCTCTCATTCTCTCTCTCCCATTCTCTCTCTCATTTTCTCTCATTCTCTCTCTTCCATTCTCTCTCGTCCTCAAAACAGTGTATTGAAGTAGAAAAGAAAGCACTAAAGTTTTTACGTCACATTAGAAGACAGTTTCGTTACCTGAACCAAGAAATAGTCTTGACGCAATTGCAATTCTCTAGTTCATCCTCATCTGGAATACGCCGTCCAGTTCTAGTCGCCGAACTTAAGGATGGACGTGCAGAAGCTAGAACGAGTTCAGGCACGAGCAACGAAACTTATTCCCGCCATTAGACACATGGGCTACCAGAGACGTCGCAAGGCTTTGGGGCTCTTTTATCAAGAAACCAGGAGATTTGGGAGACAGTTAATAGATGTTTTCAAAGTACTTCAAGGGTTTGATAACACTGACTATCGACATCTCTTCAGCTTGAACGTGAATGCCACTCGCAGTCATGGATGGAAGCTCAGTCCCCCTTGTTACTCTTGTGACAAGGTTGGTGACTTCTTTATCTATAACACCTGCAACATCTGCTAAAGGGCGTGGTAAACAGTTCCTCTGCTGAGCGGTTCAAAAGTCGATTATACAAAGTGCTACAAACGTTAGTGTAACTGCTATGAATCCCAGCCTTTTAACGGTATCTCCTCGGTACGGGTTGTAAGACCTTTTGAGGTACTGAGATTCATTGTAACTCTCTCTCACTCTCTCTCTCTCTCTCTCTCTCTCTCTCTCTCTCTCTCTCTCTCTCTCTCTCTCTCTCTCTCTCTCTCTCTCTCTCTCTCTCTCTCTCTCTCTCTCTCTCTCTCTCTCTCTCTCCTTTTCTCACTCTCTCTTTCTCTCTCTCCTCTCTCTCTCCTTCTCTGTCTCTCTCTCTGTCTCTCTGTCTCTCCATCTCTCTGTCTCTCCATCTCTCTGTCTCTCCATCTCTCTGTCTCTCCATCTCTCTGTCTCTCCATCTCTCTGTCTCTCCATCTCTCTGTCTCTCCATCTCTCTGTCTCTCCATCTCTCTGTCTCTCCATCTCTCTCTCTCTCTCTCTCTCTCTCTCTCTCTCTCTCTCTCTCTCTCTCTCTCTCTCTCTCTCTCTCTCCCTCCCTCCCTCCCTTCTCTCTCCTTCTCTCTCCTTCTCTCTCCTTTTCTCACTCTCTCTCTTTCTCCTTCTCCCTCTCTCCTTTTCTGTCTCTCTATCTGTCTCTCTATATCTCTGTCTCTCTCTCTGTCTCTCTATCTTTGTCTCTCTCTCCGTCTCTCTCTCCGTCTCTCTCTCTCTCTCTCTCTCTCTCTCTCTCTCTCTCTCTCTCTCTCTCTCTCTCTCTCTCTCTCTCTCTCTCTCTCTCTCTCTCTCTCTCTCTCTCTCTCTGTCGATCTTGACATTAGTAAATATAACATAGGAAAAAAGTTGGATTTTACATGAGGTAGGTAGATTTTTTCAATGCTTTTTTAGATACATATACCGAATGTAGATGCACGGGTGCACGGAAACACACACACATATACACACACATACTGTACATACACATACACACACACATACACACACACACACACACACACACACACACACACACACACGCACACGCGCACGCACACGCGCACACACGTACATACGCACACGCGCACACACGTACACACGCACATACACACACACACACACACACACACACACACACACACACACACACACACACACACACACACACACACACACACACACACACACACACACACATATATATATATATATACATATATATATGTATATATATATATACATATATATATAATATATAAATATATATACACACACACACACACACACACACACACACACACACACACACACACACACAGACACACACGCTTTGTATGTTCATGTGTGTATGTGTGCGTGTGCGCGCGCGTGCATCTGTGCATGCGTGTGTACGTGCGTGCGTGCGTGTGCGTGGGTGTACGTATGTGTGTGTGTGTGTGTGTGTGTGTGTGTGTGTGTGTGTGTGTGTGTGTGTGTGTGTGTGTGTGTGTGTGTGTGTGTGTGTGTGTGTGTGTGTGTGCCCGCGCTTGTGTGTGTGTGCGCGCCCGCGCTTGTGTATGTGTGTGTTTATATATGTATGCAAGCATGCGCGTACTTGTGTACATGTGCATCTATGTATGCGTGTTCATATGTGTACCAAAGATCTGCCAGCGAGTTTTCTCTCCACTTATGCATTTTTATAGACGTGATCGTTAATCAGGTTTATATCTCTCCATTGGGCTATATTCTTGGCCTTAAAAGGGGCTAATGAATATTGTTGTATTTGTAATATAATACTAATATTTACTTCGGATATATGGTTCGCTTTTAAATCTGCCAAGGGATAAATCTTGTTACATCGGCACATTATTCTTGACAATAAATTTCGCTTTGTGGTTTCGTTTTCAACATGATTATTTATTACTTTCTTGTTCGTGATTTAGTTTTAGATGAGGTTTTTGTAACTAGATTTAAGAAGACGTATCTGGTGGACATAACTAGAAAGCTGTCGGACCCCGGCTAAGTTTAGTTAATTCTTGAAAATAGAGAGTGATATATACCTTGGAAAAAGAGAGAGTGGTGGTAAGAGAGAGTGGGGGAAAGTGTGAAATGAATAGAAAGAATGTAAGGAGAGAAGAGAGTGGAGAAAAGAAGACTGAAAAGGAAATGAGGCGGTGTGAGGGGAAGAGACGATGAAGAGAGTCAAAGAGAGAGAGAGAGAGAGAGAGAGAGAGAGGAGAGGGAGAGAGAGGAGAGGGAGAGAGAGGAGAGGGAGAGAGAGGAGAGGGAGAGAGAGGAGAGGGAGAGAGAGGAGAGGGAGAGAGAGGAGAGGGAGAGAGAGGAGAGGGAGAGAGAGGAGAGGGAGAGGGAGAGGGAGAGAGAGGAGAGAGAGAGAGAGGAGAGGGAGAGAGAGAGAGGGGGAGGAGAGAGAGAGGGGTAGAGGAGAGAGAGAGAGAGAGAAAGCGAGAGGGAGAGAGAGGGAAGAGGAAGGTAAACATGGTTATAGTGAGGAAAATTGGCAAGTGATGGGGACAGGAAAGGGAGAGAGCGAATGAAAGGGAGAGAGCGCGATGGGGAGGGCGAGGGAGAGAAATAGAACGAGGGAGAGGAAGAGAGCGCGATGCAGAATGAGAGAACTAGGAAGAGGACTTGGGAGAGCATAAAAGGAGAGAGCGGAGGAAAGGAAAAGAAAGAGGACGAGGGAGAGTAAGAGGAAGAGCTCGACGGACAGGAAGAGGAAGAGGACAAGAGAAAGACCGAGAGAGAGGACGAGTGAGAGCGCGAGGGAGAGGACGAGGGAGAGAGAGAGGGAGATAGTGAGAGTGCGAGGGAGAGCGGGAAGAGCCTTTGGTTCTTGCCCTTGGAGGCAACCCAATCGGCAAGGCGGCCCATTAAAGGCCAGCTGATCGAAGAAGGGCTTGTTTGCGGCCTCGTACCCAATTGTCTGGAGTTTAGTGCCTTGTACCTCCGCTGGGTCTCGGGGAGGAGGTCACCTCAGGTCAAAGACTCTTATATGCAATAAAGTTTTATTTCGGAATATAACTCCCCCAGCTCCGAGCGGCGCCGGTTGCTATGCCTGGGCTGTCGCGCCCTTGCGCGCGATCTTGCTTAGGGGAGCCCCCAACGGTGGATCCGCTCAGCAGAGCCCGGTTTTGCATGTGGGTCCCGTTTCTTCCTCGCTCTCTCTCACTCTCTCTCTCTCTCTCTTTCTTTCTATTTTCTCTCTCCCTTCTCTTTCCTTTCTCCTTTCTCTTCTTTCTCCTTTCTCTTTACTCCCTCTTTTCTCTCTCCTTTCTCCTTTCTCTCTTCATTCTGTTTACTTTCTCCTTTCTCCTTTCTCTCCTTTCTCTCTTCTTTCTTTCTCATTTCTCTTTCCTTTCTCTTCTTTTTCTCTCTCCTGTCTCCTCTCTCCTCCCTCTCCTCTCTCCTCCCTCTCCTCTCTCTCATTCTCTTTCTCTCATTCTCTCTCTCTCTCTCTCTCTCTCTCTCTCTCTCTCTCTCTCTCTCTCTCTCTCTCTCTCTCTCTCTCTCTCTCTCTCTCTCTCTCTCTCTCTCTCTCTCTCTCTCTCTCTCTCTCTCTCTCTCTCTCTCTCTCCATCCAGCCATTTGTTCTTGTTAAAAAAAAAATAGTTTTATTTTATTTTTTTCAGAACGGAAGAGGGTGGTAGGGAAATGGGGAGGGAGGAAGGGAGAGAAAGATGAAGAAGAAGTAAAAGGAGAGGGAGAGGGAAGAGAAGATGGCAGGGAGAGAGAGGCTGTGACAGGGAGAGCGAAAAGGGAAAGTAGGGCAGAACATAACATAAGAACACAAGAATGAAGGAGACTGCAAGAGACCATAAGGCCTACACTAGGCAGCTCCGGGCAGGGAAGATAAGATGGCAGGGAGAGAGAGATTGCAGCAGGGAAAGGGAAAAGGGAAAGTAGGGCAGAACATAAGAACATAAGAATGAAGGAGACTGCAAGAGACCATAAGGCCTACACTAGGCAGCTCCGGAGAGGAAGGCAGGGAGAGGGAGAGGAAGAGGGAAGAATAAAGGCGCCAAGAAAACGAAGAGCATGAAAACACTATTAAATAAGAAGAGCGTTTTTTGTTTTTTTTCCGAAGTACTGAGGGATCGAGACCTCTTTGAGATATTCATGTATTTCTCTTTTTACTTGTTTCGTTCTTTCTTTCTTTATTCATTTATCTATTCATCTATTTATGTATTTATTTGTTCTATTTATCTATTTATGTATTTATTTGTACTATTTATTTATCTATTTATTCATTTAATTACTTATTCATTCACTTATATATTTATGTATCTACTTATTTATTTGTTTATCTATTTTTCAGTTTATTTATCTACTAATCTTATTTATTTATTTCTCTGTTTTCTGTTTACTTATCTATTCATTTTATTCATTTATTTATATATCTATTTGTTAATCGATTGATTGATTGATTGGCAATAGGGTGTTAGTGGTGACTTGTAAGGAAGAGAAGAATAACAGAAAAGGAAATAGTATTGAAGCTCGTAGGGAGAGGAGGCCTTTGCAAGTGCCTTCGTCTCGTCGGCAAGTTTTTCTTCTTTATTTTCCCCTGTTTCCTATACATCGTTCTCATTTCTCTCTCCATCCTCTTCCTTCTGTTCCTCTTCTTCCTCCACTCCCTCTTCTTCCTTCTCCATATCCTCCTCCTCCCTCTCCTCCTCCTCTTCCTTCACGCCTGTTGTTTCTTCTTATCCTCTCCTCACCTTTTTTTCTTGACTCCTCCTCCTCCTCCTCCTCCTCCTCCTCCTCCTCCTCCTCCTCCTCCTCCTCCTCCTCCTCCTCCTCCTCCTCTTCCTCTTCCTCTTCCTCTTTCTCCTCCTCCTCCTCTTCCTCCTCTTCCTCCTCCTCCTCCTCCTCCTCCTCCTCCTCCTCCTCTTCGTCCTCCTCCTCCTCCTCCTCCACTTGATCCTCCTTTACTCCTATTCCGTTACTCCTCCGCTACTCCTCTTCTTCCTCCTCCTCCTCCTCTTATTATTCTTCCTCATTGTACTACGACTCTTCGCCTCCTTTTCTTCTTTTTCTTCTTTTCATTTTTCTTGATAATCTAGTTTCCTATGATATTACCTTATATAAAACATATATATTCAACTATACATTACTAACATGTATCATTTATACTACATAATCATAATGATCATACGTCCATCATCCATATAATAATATCTTATATAAACCACATATATTAAACTATACATTACTAACAGGTATCATTTATACTACATAACCATAATGATCATACGTCCATCATGCATATTATACGACATTTGCCATAATCTTATACCATAACCTATATAAGATGATGTATAATAGGTGATTTATCATCTTTTATTGTCGTAAGGGCTATACCATACCGGAGCGTATATTGCATCTTATCTTGATATATGCCATATCGTACCTTTTATTCAGCGTTTGGGGCTTTGAACACCCGATTATCATATGTTTGGTAAAAGGAGAAGTGTTTTCTCAGTGTAAATACATCGGTCGGACACCACCTTAAAAAAAAAAAAAAAAAAAAAAAGTGTTTGATTTGGGTGTTCGGTGTTTTCGCCGTGATTCACCAACAAGTTGACAACTTTTACAGAACCCTTTACATATTGTGGCTTTTTATTCTTATTTTTATTCTGGTTGTTGCTAAGCTATTTTATTCTGTTCTTTAAAATATATTCAGTAGTGAATGGCTTAGATATATCTAGTTTAGTCCTTTCAAGTCCAAATGTTTGTTTCAAATGAATAAAATTGCTTGGTACCAGAGGCGATATGCATAGAGATCGTGTAAAGTATTCCAAAAATTAACCCCAGCTCATAATCGCGGTGTTTATAATAGAGCCAAAGTACTCGAAAACCTTCCACGTTTGTAGAAAACGACATGACGTCAATAATCTAAAGGCGTTCTTTGATTTGACGACATGACGTCACATTTAAGCCCCGCCCACCACCTGCACGGGGAAAGACTTTCCATATTTAGATTTTGGTTTCTACTTGCTAGAGAGGGGGGGGGGAGGGGGGTTCCAGGAGTTGGAGAGAAAGGGGGAAGATGGGGTAAGGGCAGTTACTTTGATATTCATGGAGTTTCTGGTTAGCGCTGTATATCGCCACTTTTTACATTGCATAGTGGGGTAGTAAAACTATGCATAATGGAGACGTTTCGGAACGGATAGTTTTGCAGCCTCTCTCAGGAGATACTATCTTCTTTTGCACTGAATAGTATGCCCATTAAAGAGTGCAAGTGCTTGTGGATTCTAAGTTTTTTTTTTCCAAAATTTTTATAACCCACAAATTTTCATACTCTTTCTCGGGTAGAAGGCAGTGAAACGAGTCTTTAGCAATACATAGGAAATATCAATAAGTTCAGATTAACCCATAAAAGTTAAGTCATGAAAGCTTTAAATATTCACAAGAACGAGGATGCATGTAAAAGTTAAACAGTCTATGATGATAAACGAAATTAATCGATAAAGCTATACTCTTTAATAGAAACATAGACGATATCTGCTATTGTTTGATAATGTACATTGTGTGCTGAATATATACCTGGTGATGACCCACCGTCCCACTTCCATGCAGTGGGAAGTGAAAAACCCCTTCCAGGATTTTTTTTTTTTTTTTTTGCCGACATTGGGTCGCCTCCCCGACTGGCGAGGACTGTTGGAAACCAACGAAGCAAACCCACAGTGGGCCCCGGGAATCAAACTTAAGGCCATTTGCTCATGAGATCAAGACGGTATCCACTGGTGGTTAAGAATCTGAAACTTGAAGGTTCGAATCCCCTTGGAGATTTCCCACAGAATACTTTCCCGTGTTTCCTTTAAGTTAATCAAAAAGTCAAGAACTCCGGCCAGATCTAGTCAAAGAACCACAATAACATTAAAATAAAAGAGAATTGCACTAGTTCCATTCTACAAAGACCTGCGAGATGACGATACAATAAATGGTCAAGGGAGCCATTTTGTGGCCAAATAATCTTCGCTCGCTCTTTATTCTCTGTACTTGCCATTGATTATTTGAACCTACTGTGTTTGCTCACTGAACATGCTGGGTTGTTGTGCATTAGGATGTACCAACCGTTCCTTTATGCAGAGTCCCTTTATACATAGATTTGCCACAACATCAAATACGCCGCCATTTTGTGGCCATTCTATGGAGTTGCCGCATCTCTGTATATGCGGACTCTAAACCTCACCCTTCACTTGAACGGCAGCGGCTCTACTATGGCAATGGGCTTCTTGGTGTGGCACACTTTATATATATCATTATGACAAAAGTCAGATGATTTTGTTCAGCTTGAAGACAAACCCTGGTTAGATATAATCTCAACCAGTCTGCACTTCGTTCCACCTGAAATCCCTTCATTCGCCCAATACTTCGTTCCACCTGAAATCCCTTCATTCGCCCAATATTTTCAGAAGGAAACATATAAAGCTCGCCACGATATGCAACCCCTCCCCTACAAAAATTATATTCCTCAATAATTCCATAATGATACTGAAAGTCTAGGAGGTTGCTGAAATGTCTGCCATTTATTCTATATTATTCGTTTATTTGTTTGTTATTATTTGTCTCTTTGTTTATTATTATTTGCTTGATTTTCATTTATTATTATTTATCTGTCAGTTCATTATTATTTACTATTTTCCTGTTTGTTTATTATTCAACTATACCTATGCATTGATTTGTCTTATTATTATTCATATTATAATTCTTATATATCATTATTATGATTTTTTCGCATTCGATCTAGTTATGGACCAAAAGGTCTCCTGTCGGGATGCTTCTTCTTTGTAATCCTTTAGAATTATATTGAAAACCAAGCAAAGGAAATAATAATACTAAGTCCATATTTCGTCAATAGTAGTGGTCGCGTAAAGAACAAATGAGGAACGAGTGAAGGCTCCCTGTCGTTGTACATAGAGTATCCTCTCCTGGTTCTTAAGGGGGCTATCATACTGGGCACGTACGGGCTTCACCAGCACCGACAATTAGAATGCGTTGGAGTAAAAAATGACCTCGGTTACACTATGTAAACAAACGACCGACGGGAGCGTTTAGTTGTTGCATGTTGATACAGAGGTGACTGATTGTAATAATGCTGATGTAACCAAAATTGTGAGCCTACAGCCATCTCCGTTGCGACATAATGCTTATGTAGCAATGTTACTGGAAAGACTGTAACTGCTTCTCGGATTGGAGAAAGATGTGTACGAGAAGAAATATTATCGGGCAAGGGGAAAAAGGCACGCCCTTAAGGGGGTGGAACACACTATATCATCTTTCAAATCTCCAAAATATGAAATTATCTTTCCGTCTTATATAGCAAAGCTGAATAATGAACTAAGAGATCGTAAACCTATATGAATGTTAGATATACTGTTGAAATGTCCTTAAGGAAATCTAGATTTCAGTAAGCAAAGTCATACTCTAGTTATTCAAATTGAGGTTGGAGGTAGATTGTCGGAGGAAAAATAGCCCAATGTGATAGCCACTTTGGGGGTCAACAATAAACGGTGTAATATCCTCACCACTTACCATTCATCTTCACCCTTGCTTTCACCTATATCTTCGATTCCACATCCACCCACAGCCTCACCTTTACATCCACTTCCACCTTCACTAATTCCACCTTCACCTCCACATCCACCTCCACTCGCACCTCCACCTCCAAACCTTCCTCCAGCTTCAACCTTTCCTCCACCTCCAACACCTTCTCCAACTCCAATCCCTCCTCCACCTCCACCTCCACCTTCACATGTACCTCCACATGTACTTCCACATCCACCCGCATCTCCAATTCCACATCCACCCCTATCTACACATCCACATATAAATCCACATCCACCCACATCTTAAACTCCTTCTCCAACTCCACCTCCACCTCCACCGGTACCTCCACTTCCACCTACATCTCCAACCCCTTCTCCACCTCCACCACCTCCCTGTCACTTCTACTTCCACCCCACCACCTCCACCAATACTTCCATTCTCTCCCTGTCCACCCCTATCTCCATCTCCATCTCATCTCCACTTCCTCCATTACAGCCTCAATTTCCACCTCCGTATCCATCTCCACCCTCATGCCACCTCCCACCTCCACCTATATACCTCCACCCCCTCTACATCACTATATCGCCTTCCATCACCTCCACCTTTACAGCTATTTCCATTTTGGTCTTCAACTCCACCTCCTCTGACTTTGACTCCACCTTCACCTCTAACTCCACCTCATGCTCCACTTTTTCCCATACTTTCACTACGCTCTCAGTTCCCCTCCGCCTTCACTTCCTGTTCCACATTTACTTCCACCTATATCTCTACCTCCAGCTCCACCTGTAGCTCTACTTCATCATCCACCTCCGCCTTAGCCTTCACCTTCACTTCAACCCCCTTCCACTTGTCGCTCCACACTCACCTCCACCTTATCTCCACTTCCATATCACCTGCTCCACCTGAGTTTCCAAATCCACCAGCATCTGTAGGTCCATCTTTTAAATCTGCTTCCTCCACCTGTAGCTCTATCTCTAGCTTCTCGTCCTATTCCACCTGCATGTCAGCCTCCACCTATGCCTTTTCCTCCACTTACCTGTCACTTTATCCCTCCTTCTCCACATGCAGGGGCACCACTATTATCACCATCACACCAACATCATCACCACCATTTCTACCACCATTATCATCATCACCATCACTACCAACACTATCATCACCACTAACACCACCAATTCCACCATCACCACTAATGCCACCACTACCACCATCACCTCTACCACCACCACAATCATCACACCACCACTACAGCAATCACCACCTCCACCATAAGCACTACCATCCTCACCATCACCACCACCACCATCATCACCACCACCACTGTCACCACTACTACCAACATCCACCACAATCATCACATCACCACCATAAGCACTCCCATCACAACCATCACCATCACCACCATAAGCACTCCCATCACAACCATCACCATCACCATCACCATCATCACTATCACCACAGTCACCATCACCATCACCATCACCACACATCTTCCTCCTACACTTTCTCCCCCTTCTCCTCCTCCTCCTCCACATGGATTGGAGTTTCATCCCCATATACAGCACCACATCCACACCATCTTCCTCCACATTCTCCTCCAGATTTTCCTCCTTCTTCTCCTCCACCTCCTCCTCCTCCTCTCCCCACCACCTCCACCGCCTCCTCTTTCACCTCTTCTTTCTCCTCCACCTTCTCTTCCACCTCTTCCTCCACCTCTTCCACCTCGTCTACTCCACCTTCTCCTCCTCCTCTTGTTCCTCTTCTTTCTCCTTTTTCTCGGCCTATAATTCCATCTCCCATTCCTTCCTCCTCACCTCCATATGCAGCTCCTTCTGTACCTACTCCTCCACTCCCTTCTCCCTCGTCCACATTTCCCCCACCTCCTCCTCCACCACCCTCCATCTGCAGCTCCTCCTCGACCTCTTCCTACTCCGCCTCCTCCTCCACTCCCTCCTCCATCTCCTCCTCCACTTCATCCTCTACCTCTCCCTCCACCTCCTCCTCCGCCTCCTCTACCTCTACCTCCTCCTCTTCCTCCTCTTTCTCCGCCTGCAACTCCACCTCTCCTTCGCTCCTCCTCACCTCCTCCATGTACAGCTCCTTCTGCACCTACTCCTCCAATGCCCCGTCCCTCCTCCTCCACCTCCTCTCCCACCTCATCCTCCACATCCCTCCATCTGCAACTCCTTCTGCACCTACTCCTTCATTCCCCCGCCCCTCCTCCTCCACATCCTCCCCACCTCCTCCTCCACATCCCTCCATCTGCAGCTCCTTCTGCACCTACTCCTCCACTCCCCCGTCCCTCCTCCTCCACATCCTCCCCACCTCCTCCTCCACATCCCTCCATCTGCAGCTCCGCCTCCGCCTCCGCCCCCGCGTCCGCATCCGCCTCCTCGAAGCCACTCCTGGGTTGAAGCTGCAGCGACTGTAACCGAGGTCAGAGGTGAGGCTGGGACCCTGAAAGTCTAATAGGACGACAAGGTGATCCATTCAGGTAAGCGACCATAAATCCCGGAGTTAAAATGATTTAGCACTAGAGGCTGAGACTCGGTACACGGGTGGGCAATGCAATGGGTCTGGCGAAAGACTGGGGGAGCTTAGTGCCTTTGGGGGTTTAGGGTTTTGGGGCACTGGGAGCGGAGGTGGGGTGGCTCTTGGGGGGGAAGTCTTGTGGGGAGAGAATTTATAGATCTGGTGAAAGAGAGATGAAGGATCTTGGAACCCGAAGAGAATTTTAGAATGGACGTGTGTATTTTTTTCGGGGGGGGGGGGTGAGAGGAGGGGGGTTGTTCTTGAGGTTTTGGAAAGGGAGAGAGTTCTTGGGTCTGGTGAGAAATGATGAGGACTCTTCATCGTGCCACTGAAGAGCACTGAAGAGACGGTTTGTCTTGGGGAAGGTTTCTTGAAAGAGTCTCCCGGAGATGGGGAGATTTTGGTTCTGGAGAAACGTAGCCAAAGGATCTTTTTGGTGACAGTATATATGGAGGCGAGGAGTGGGTCTTCTTAGGGAAGTCTTCCTGGGGTCTTCCAGAGGAACAAACATATCCTTTGGCACAAGAGGAACGAAAATTCTTCTTAGAGTCTTTGGAGAGTCTTGGAAGAGGGAAGCTTTGAGAAATGAGAGTTCTAAGGGAATTTTTCTAGAAAGGGGTACTTCTTCGGACAGTCTTTGAGACTGGCTTTGTTGGGGTCGATTTTATTTTTTAGGGAGTTTTTGTGTTGCTTTTGGGATTGTTTTAGTGTTTTTCTTTGTTAATCTCCTGTGGAATCTAGAAGGGTGGATAAAAATATATATGGGTTCTTTAAGAATTCCTTTTAGGAGTATATGGTATCATTTTGAGAATGTGCAAAGTTACTGAAATGTATGAGGCGTTCTTTAGGGATTTTGAGAGTTTAAGGGAAAGTTATAAGGATTTGTGTCTTGCAATATTGCTTGTAATCCAGGGCAGTGGGCGGGATACAGGGATAACCCATCATCCACGAGGGGCTAACATGAGAGGGAGGAAAGGGTGGTGGGAGGGAATGAAATGGGTGGGAGTAGGTACGTGTCTTTGAGCTAGCTACCTCCCTTATAAGGGGGAAAAATCTCTTGATATATAGATAGATGAGGATTTGGGAAAGGGAGACTATTGCAACAAGTAACTTTGCTTTTAGGTTGTTTAGATGTGTTTGACGATTTAGGGAATTAAAAGTCGAAAGACGGGAGAGTTTAGGGATCTTTAGGGAGAAGGCTGCTGATCTAGGGAAATCTCGTCAATTTAGAGAGAATCCCCTCGTACCCTAAAAGGTAATAGGAAGTGATATAAAGAGTAAGGGTATGAGGAAGGGAGGAAGAAATAAAGAGAGAAGAAGAGGAAACAAAAGAGAAAAGAGAAAAGGAATAGAGGGGGTGTCAAGGAAGGGCACAGTAGGAGGGGACATGAGAGGAGGACAAGATGTGGGAGGAGGGAGTGAGGAGGGAATGAGCGACTAAAGCAGAGAGGGAGGGAGGGAGGGAGGGAGGGAGGGAGGGAGGGAGGGAGGGAGGGAGGGAGGGAGCTGCATGCATCTTTGCACTTATTGAATCACACTAAGATAACATTGGGGAAATCTTTACAAGTGTATATCGTATTAAGACCTCACTCTCTTTATGGTGATTCAATACTTGGGTGCATGTGAACAAGGCGCGGGCGACCTTGTTCAACCGAGCATAAAAAAAACTCTCACCCGCCCCCCTTCGACGCAACACCCCCACCCCACCCCCACCCCCCGCCCAATGCAAAATAAATATTGGAAAGAAGTACGAGAGAGCTGTGGTTAGATGTCAAGAGATTCTCTCTCTCTCTCTCTCTCTCTCTCTCTCTCTCTCTCTCTCTCTCTCTCTCTCTCTCTCTCTCTCTCTCTCTCTCTCTCTCTCTCTCTCTCTCTCTCTCTCTCTCTCTCTCTCTCTCTCTGTGTCTCTCTCTGTGTCTCTCTCTGTCTCTCTCTCTCTCTCTCTCTCTCTCTCTCTCTCTCTCTCTCTCTCTATATATATATATATATATATATATATATATATATATATATATATTTATATATCCTCCTTTCTCTCCTCCCTTCTCTCTCTCTCCTCTCTCTCTCTCTCTCCTCTCTCTCTCTCTCTCTCTCTATCTATATCTATCTATCTCTATATCTATCTATCTCTCTCCCTTCTCTCTCTCTCTCCTTTCTCTTTCTCCCTTCTCTCTCTCTCTCTCTCCCTTCTCTTTCTCCTCCCTTCTCTCTCCCCTCTCTCCTTCTCCCTCTTCTCTCTCTCTCTCTCTCTCTCTCTCTCTCTCTCTCTCTCTCTCTCTCTCTCTCTCTCTCTCTCTCTCTCTCTCTCTCTCTCTCTCTCTCTCTCTCTCTCTCTCTCCCTCTCTCTCCTCCCTTCTCTCTCTCCTCTCTCTCTCTCTCTCTCTCCTCTATTCTCTCTCTCGATCTCTCTCTTTCTCTCTTTACTCTTTGCGCGCGTACCCCCACGCCCCCTTCTTCTTTCATCGACAAGGCCGAATACACAAGTTTAAACACTTGACGACTTCCGCAGATCCTCTATGACGTCACGCCTTGTTTATAGAACTCGTTAAGCAGGGGAGCCATCGTCTAGCGGGCCATCTGGAGTTTAGCGTCATGGGCAAGACCAGAAAATTCGCTCTGAACCGAACCTCTTTCCTTTTTTCTTAAAGACTTCATCGGAAGACTGTCTCTCCAAGTCAAGATCTCTGTTTTTTGTAAAAAAAAATTTATTTGTTTGTTTTATTTGATTTCATTCTATTTTCATTATTCTTGTACTCGACCAGTTTACTTTGTCATGGGCAGGGTAAGAAAATTCCCTCTAAACCGAACCTCTTTCCTTTTTTCTTAAAGACTTCATCGGAAGACTGTCTCTCCAAGTCAAGATCTCTCTCTCTCGTTCTTTTTTGTTCTTTTTTTATTTGTTTATTTTTTTCATTTGTTATTATTCTTGTACTTGACCAAATTACTTTATCATGGGAAAGTTAAGAAAAATCCTTATGAACCACAGGTCTTTTTTTTCATTCTCTTATAGACTACATTGAAAAACCGTTTTTCTAAGTAAAGCTCTCTTTTTTCCGTGTTTTAATTTTTCATATATATTTTCTTTTATTTCTCATAATTTTTGTACGTATATATATAACATCGGGGAAATATTTACAAGTGTGTATCTTATATATATATATATATATATATATATATATATACATATATATATATATATATTGTAAAATGGTGAGAGACGTGCGGATCTGCTGGAGGCAAAAATGGGGCGTCATATACGAGTATAAGAGTTTGACAGCTGGGGAGTTCCTCTATGCATTCCTAGGTGCGTTTCTCAGTGTCTTGACTGGCATGTCTTTGCTCAGGACATCGAGGAACGCACCGAGGAACGCATCTAGTAACGCATATAGGAACGCACCAAGCAAGAAAGATAAGATCGAAGACTGTAGTGTTTATGTGTGAGAAGAGGAAAAAGACTGAGATCACTGAAAAACAGAACAGCTAGGTTTTCTAAATCCTTTGTACCAGCTAGTTTAAGAATCCTAAATGAGGAAACATTAAACATGTCATTGGGTAGACTGTTAAGGCTTGAAACTCAGATGGTATTTTTTTTTTTTTTTTTGTATTTCTCTAGTTTTTGTGTAAATGAGATTTTGATAACCACTGTAAGATTGTAGTTGCTCATCTATGTATGATTGCCCTCGATTTCTTATAAAAACACACAAGACAAATTTCATGTAATTAAATTTACGTGACCAATAAGGAATTTTATTTATTTATTCATTTTATAATATGAATGGGTGGGAGTGGTTTCTATGCCTTTTTCTTTTTGCTACCCCTCGTGTAGGGGGAAAAAGCCTTTGGTATATGTATGTATAATATGGATCTAGAGCAAAGGTTCTCAGCCTCTTTCTTTATGTATCCCGTTTTTATGTATTACTGTTGTTTAGCATCCTAGAAACCCCACCACTAGTGAACAGAACACTACAGTGTCTACTAGTTTTCAATTTGTGGCCCAATTTGTTGGCCATTGTGGCCCATATGGGATCATTGAACCAAGGGCTGAGAACCTATGACCCATAGTCTTCCGAAGAGGAGACCAAAATGTTGGTGAGTCTTGAAGAGCCCCGAGGGTCTTTTGGTCCGTGGTTGAGAACCAAATAAATTTTCAGAAATTTCCTGAAGACTAAGGTTCCTGTGGAGCTCCGAGGGTCTCTTGGTCCGTAGCTGAGAACTAAAGAACTTTTCAGGAATTTCTTGAAGATTAAGGTTTCTGTGGAGCTCCGAGGATCTCTGAGTCCGTAGTTGAGAACCAAAGAAATTTTCAGAAATTTCTTGAAGACTAAGGTTTTTGTGGAGCCCGAGGGTCTCTTGGTCTGTGGTTGAGAACCAAAGAGAATTTCAGAAATTTCTTGAAGACTAAGGTTTTTGTGGATCCCCGAGGGTTTCTTGGTCCGTGGTTGAAACCAAAGTGAATTTCAGAAATTTCTTGAAGACTAAGGATTTTGTGGATCTCCAAGGGCTTCTTGGTTTTTGGTTGAGAACCAAAGATATTTTCAGAAATTTTCAGAAATTAAGAATCTTCTTGGGTCATGAAGATCTTGTTTGTGCATGATCATCATGACACGGAAAGTTCATGAATTATTATACCACGAAACCAAAAAAAAAAAAAAGGATAAAAAAAATGGAATATAGATTTTTTTCTTATTCTGTCTTCCTTTAGTCTCTTTCCCTCTTCCTCCCTTCCCTCTCTCTATCTATCCATTTTGTCATTATTTATATTTGTTTTTATAAACTTCTGTTTATAAACTCTAATAATGTTTTATTTACGGTTGTATATATGTGTGCATATGTGTATGTAAATGTATTACGTTTATGTATGCTCATAATAATATAAGATAGACATATATATATATGTATACATATATATATATATATATACATATATATATATATGTGTGTGTATTTAAGTATATATGTATGGATGTATATTCATTCTTTATTCGTCTATTTATTTATTCTATCCTTTTATATCTATGTGTTTTTCTTTATCTTTATTTTTGTATTCATATTTTATCATTTGTTCAGTTATTTATGTATTTGTTCACTACTTCAGATAAATTAAATTTTGGAGGCAATAAGCACTAAACTCGTAGAAATGATAATAATAAAAAAGATTAATCGAATTTGGCTCAAGATGTAGTTAGCCGTCTATCTATGGAAGTCTCTCCTGGCTGAATAAAATTGTCAGGTGGGAAGTAAAATCCTGAATGGTAAAACGCAAAATAAGTGTTAGACATAGAGTACCCAGGTGTGACCGCCATTATTCACGGCGTCAGTGGCGGTTTTGGCGGATTTTCTGTAATGGCGGATTTGGCGGATATTCTACATAACTTTACTATTCTATCTCTCTGTCTCTGTCTCTCTTTGTCCGTCTCTGTCTGTTTGTCTGTCTCTGTCTGTCTGTTTACCTCTCTGTCCCTGTCTGTTTGCCTCTCTATCCCTGTCTGTTTACCTCTCTGTCCCTGTCTGTTTGCCTCTCTATCCCTGTTTGTCTGTCTGTCTGTCTCTCTCATTATCTGTCTCTTTTTGTCTGTCTCTCTCTTTGTCTGTCTCTCTCTTTGCCTGTCTCTCTCATTATCTGTCTCTTTTTGTCTGTCTCTCTCTTTGTCTGTCTCTCTCTTTGTCTCTCTGTCTGCTTCTCTGTCTACCTCTGTTTGTTTCTCTGCCTCTCTGTCTACTTCTCTGTTTGTCTGTTTACCCTTCTGTCTGTATCTATGTCTCTCTCTATCTATCTCTGTCTGTCTGTCTATCTCTGCTTCTAGCTCTTTCTAGTTTTAGATCTTTAGCTCTATTTTTCTCCCACTTTCACCTCCCTCTCTCTTCTACCCTCCTTCCTTAACTCCCTCCTCCTCTTCCTCCTCTCCTTCCCATTTTCCTTCCTTCCATCCTTCCTTCCTTCCTTTCCTTTCCTTCCTACATATATCCCGTTCTTCCTCCCTTCCTCCCTTCCTCCCTTCCTCCCTTCCTCCCTTCCTCCCTTTCTCCCTCCCCTCTTCTCTGCCTTAATCGCTCTCTTCTTCACTCCCTTCCTTGTTCTCCTCCTCCCTCCCATCCTACCTCCCTTCCTCCCTCTATTCTCCCTTCTTCTTTCCCTCCCTTCCTCCCTCTCTTCTCCCTTCTTCTTTCCCTCCCTCCCTCCCTCCCTACCTCCCTCCCTACCTCCCTCTCTCCCTCTTTTCCTCCCTCTTTCTCTCCCTCCATTCATCCCTTTCTAATTCACTTCCTCCTTCGCTTCATCCTACTCTCCCTCCCTCCCCTCCTCCCTCCCTCTCCTCGTCCCTTCTTCTTCCCTCACACCACTCCCTGCCCCCTCCCTCTAATCATCCAACCACCTTTTTCTACATCACTCCCTTCCTCTTTTCCCCTCCTCCCTCAATCCCTCCCCTCCTTCCTTCCTCCATTCACCCCTTTCTTCTTCCCTTCATTCCTCCCTCCCCTCCTCTCTTCCCCTTCTCCTTCACTCCCTCCCTCCCTTCCTTCCTTCCTCCATTCATCCCTTTCTCCTTTCCTTCCTTCCTCCTCTCTTCCCCTCCTCCCTTCCGCCCTCCCTCTATCCATACCTTTCTCCTTCCCTTTCTTCCTCTCTCTCCTCCTCTCTTCCCCTCGCCCTTCACTCCCTCACTCCCTTCCTCCCTCCATTTATCCCTTTCTCCGTCCCTACCTCCCTCCCTCCCTCTCTTCTTCTCTCCCTCCGTTCCTCCCTCCCCCCCTCTCTCCTTTCCTCCCTCCAATTCTCCTTCCCTCCCTCCCATTCTCCTTCCCGCCTTCCTTACCTCCCTCCCTCCCTCCCTCCTACTTCCCTCCCTCCCTTCTCCTCACCTTCCTCCTTCCCTCTTTCCTTTCCTCCCTCCCTCTCTCCTTTCCTCTCTCCCTCCTTCCTTACCTCCCTCCTACTTCCCTCCCTCCCTCCCTCCCCCCTCACCTTCCTCCCTCTCTCTCTCCTTTCCTCCCTCCCTCTCTCCTTTCCTCTCTCCCTCCTTCCTTACCTCCCTCCTACTTCCCTCCTACTTCCCTCCCTCCCTCCTTCCTTACCTCCCTCCTACTTCCCTCCCTCCCTCTTCCCCTCCCTCCTCCCTCCCTCCTTCCCTCCTTCCCTTCCTCCGACGACGCTGTGAGCAACTGGACTGAGTGAAAACGACAATTTCGTGATAAAGAATGATTTGCTCCCCTTTGGGTGTAATTCGTGATTTCTTTTCTTTTATGGATAATTCCTGTATTCAGACCTTTAACAACATAAGCAAAATAAAAAAAGATCGTCATTTTTCAAATAAGATTCATGAGATTAAAAGGAACTCTCACGATTAATTTTATTTTATTTTATTTTATTTTTTATCTTATTTTATTTTATTTAGTTTTATTTCATATGATTTTATTTTCTTATATTTCATTCTATTTTGTTTTGTTTTCTGCTATCTTATCTTATTTTTGTTTTGTTTTGTTTTTATTTGTTTTATTTAGTTTTATTGTATTTTACTTAATTCTATTTTGTCTTGTCTTTTTTTGTTTAATTTAATTATTTTTTGGGTCACTGGAGGATGCAAGTCGATAATTGTTCAATTCTCGTCGATGCAATATGATTTAATTCTATTTAGAAAAAAAGAATAACAGTTAAGTTTCTTTTTAACTACATTGCTGATGCAACGTTCCGGTGAATCCTTTTTACATATTCAGAAACAAAATGGTTTCGTCATTAATCGAGTTCGAACTTTGTACTAAATCTTCCCTTCAGGTGAATAAGATAGTCCAGCGTTAGACAGAAGAAAAAAAAATCTATTGAGTCTGCCATTTTGGTGATGAGGCTGTTTTACCAGAAGTGTTCTTAGGCTAACCAGTAATCCAAGATGGCCGCCACGGGTGGGCAGCCCTAGCGAGACTCTATCATTAAAAAAAAAAAAAAAAAAAAAAAAAAAAAAAAATTCCTCGTTCTTTCACAAGTTATCTGTCGCTCTCTTCTAAATAAAGAGGACATTTTCGAGAGAGCAAACATAAGTTTGATCTCTATCGCAAGGTATTGTAAAGTTTCTGCATATTTTCGAGGACCTAAAGGCGGGCGCCATTTTCTTTTTATTTTTTCTATTTTATTTTTTTTCTTCGAAGGAGAATTAATTCCTGGAAGCGTGAGTAGGGAACCAACTAAGAAGAGTCCTCTTTGCAAGAAAGGATAGTAGGACCTTAATCTCGGGATTGCTTGTGGTGCTGAAATCGTAGAGAATAGTATGTAATGAACAAGCCCTTGGAACTCGTATGCAGAAGTATCTTGAACACTATACCCTGTAGTAAAAGAGCAATAGAGATAGTGACTTTATGTATGCGCATACATACATGCATACATACATACATGCATACATACATACATACATACACACACACATACACACATACACACACACATACACACATACATACATACATACATATATACATACATACATACGCACGTACATACATATATACCTAAGTAAAAATATATGCATATATATATATTCGCATACATATACATGTCCATATACTTATGCAAACTATATACATACAGCGTGTATGTAGACATAGATATAAACATAGACATAGCTAAGGAGACAATTATATTATGGTTCCTACCCTAGAGTAACTTATCACTATATCTGATTTATTTCATATTCTTGAAGAACTATTATTAAGAATAATTCAATAGCTATGACCCAGACACCAAAGTGGAGATTATTTGATTCTTTGAGTAGCGATCAGATTTCCCTGAAATAAATGAAATCATCTTACATCCAGAATATATAAGACGATTCTTCTTCTGAACGTGATGAAGTGGGAGAATTCAATTGAAGATATGTTTAGTAGAAAGGATAATTTTGATGGAATGTTATTGAGGAAGATAAATTTGAAAAGGATTTTAATTTCTTGGCTCATAAGAGATTAAAACATTAGGCATTCAAAAATTCTACTCAAAATTACTACTACAAAAAAAAAATAAATAAATAAATAAAAGAAGAAGAATGAAACCCTTCGAAGAAGTTACCCAGATCATCCGAACTGGCTCGAACCGGTTCGATCCGTCTTTCGCAAGGTTCCGGTAATGGTATATCACACATATGAACTCCCATGCCAATATACGACCTCCCGGGGAAGTTGGAATGGGTGGGCTATCGATATTAAGAAGATCATATTGGTCTCTGGACTCGCCATTGCCACCAACTGGGTCCTGATGGGTGAGGACTCTTCGGGACGGGACACTTCGTGAGGTTACCAGAAGAGCGTTCCACTTGCCGAAGAGTTCGGGCAGGAAACAGAGGTCGTCGTCTACCAGTTCGCGTACTCAAATGGGAGGATGAAGGGGACGTTGAAGATGATGATGAAAAGATAGGAGGAAGATGAGGACGAAGGGAAGGAAAGCTGTGGAAGAGGAGGTAGGGGAAGATGAGGTGATAGTGCGAAGATAAGAGGAAGATGAGTAGGAAGAGAGGGAAAGCTATAGAGGAGGAAGGGGAAGAAAAATATGATGATGAAAAGATAAGAGGAATATGGGGACAAAGGGAAGGAAAGCTGCAGAAGAGGAGGAAGTGGAAGCTTAGGTGATGATGCAAAGATAGGAAGACGATTAGGAAGAGAAGGAAGGCTGTAGAAGAGGAAGGGGAAGATAAAGATAATGATGAAAAAATAGGGGGAAGGAAAGGAAGGCTGTTGGAGAGGAGGGAAGGGAAGATAAAGATGATGAAAAGATAGGAGGAAGATGAGGAAGGGAAGGAAGGCTGTAGAAGAGGAGGAAATGGAGGGAGGCTGGAATGGAGAGGACATAGATGGAGGGGAGAAATAAAAGGAATCGAAAACTTGAAGATAAAAGAACTATTACAAAAAGGACAGATGAAGTTGGCAAGAAGAGGTACAAAAAAGTTATAGAAGAGGATTGAAGAGAAGAAATATATGATGAACAAAAGTAAGAGGGGGAAAAAGAGAAATAAAAAAAACGAGAGAAAGATGAAGAAAGAGAGCAATAGGAAGAGAAAGAGAGGAGAAAAGTAAATTGATCAATGGAAAGGATGAGAAACGTGATGAAGACAAGTTTGTAAAAAGAAAACAGGAAGTGAGAGGCAGAAAGATAGAATAGGTCTAAATGAAAGATGTCTAAGATCGAAGAATGAAAAAGAAAAAAAAAAACTTCGGGACTATTGTACATTAAAAAAATAATTTTCCAGCTGAGCTCTGGCGTGTTCTATTTACTTTGGGACCATACACCTAATTGACGAAGTTCAAAAACCCTAAACAGAACAACAAACACGATGAAAAATATATACTCCATAAATATCAAAATACTTAAAAGAGTTGAAGATGCCTCGAGCATTGAAAGACCTAAAGAAATGTAGATATAGGGTAACATAAGGAAGAGACCACTACACACACACATAGAGAGGTCACGTGTTTAAACAAAGGGGGCACAGAGAGAAGAAAGGAAATCTATGTTTGCGTAAAAGAGTGTGTATGTGTGCATACAGGCATGTGTGTGTAGGGGAGGTTGGGCCAGCGAGTGGTATTCTAAGTGTATGTGAATGTGTTCCTTATTGAGTGTCTTTGCGTGCGTGTGTGTGTGTGTGTGTGTGTGTGTGTGTGTGTGTGTGTGTGTGTGTGTGTGTGTGTGTGTGTGTGTGTGTGTGTGTGTGTGTGTGTGTGTGTGTGTGTGTGTGTGTGTGTACGTTCGTTTATACGTGCGTATAGGCGCTTATCATATAAGTACTATATGTATTATATTACATATTTCATCAAATATTGTTTTATTTTATATCATAATTTGTAATATTATATTTAATTTTATATCATTATGTTATGTTATATTATATCATATTATATAATATTGTATTATATTATATAATATTGTATTATATTATATTATGTATTAAATTATATTATATTATATATCATATTATTATATTATATTATATTATGTTATATGTGTTGTGCCGGTATTACATAATATCATATTTATATGATGTATTATATATGATATAATATATTCTATATTCCATATCATGGTCTTGCTATATCATAAATGTATTACATCATATCCTTACAATTCATCTTTACAATCCGACAACACTTGCTTATATATGAAAGCAGAGCCGTGAGGTGTGTGTGTGTGTGTGTGTGTGTGTGTGTGTGTGTGTGTGTGTGTGTGTGTGTGTGTGTGTGTGTGTGTGTGTGTGTATGTGTGTTTGTGTGTGTGATTCACCATGGTCTCGGATCACGTGTTGGACTCGTGATCGACAGTTATTAACCTCCTGGATGAGAGCTCAGAGCTCGTATAACCGATCTATGGGTAATACTGTGACCTTACACGCACATAGGCCCCCAACTCCCCGCCACGAGAGTTGGAGTAACACCCCGCAGCGCAACGATACTGAAATCATTTCAGCCCTGGGTGGGAGTCGAAACTGGACCGCCGTAGTGGCAGGCGAGAATTCTAACCACAGCGCCACGAATGCGTGTTTGTGTGTGTGTGTGTGTGTGTGTGTGTGTGTGTGTGTGTGTGTGTGTGTGTGTGTGTGTGTGTGTGTGTGTGTGTGTGTGTGTGTGTTTACCTAGTTGTTTTTTGCGGGAAGGGAGCTACGCTCGTGGTGTCCCGCTTTTGTATCTCGCAGTGTCTAGTTTGCTCTTAAACTCATGAATGGTTTTTGCGCACACTATTTCTTTGTCCAGTTTGTTCCAAGTGTCCACCACTCTATGTGGAAAACTGTTTTTCTTCAGATCTCTTCTGTAGCTATGTTTTTTTTTTCTTTCCATGTCCTCTTGTGTTTCTCTTGTCCCAGTTTAACAAGTCCTCTCTATCGAGTATTTCTGTGCCCTTCATGATTCTGTAGATGGTCAGTAGGTCACCTCTCTCTCTTCTTTGCTCCAGAGTCGGTAACTCCAGTTTAGCCAATCTCTCCTCATATGACAAGTTTGCAAGTGCAGGTGCCATTTTTGTGGCTGCTCTCTGGATTCTTTCTATTTTCTTTATATTCTCTTTGGTACTGGGTGACCACAATGTCGCCGCATATTCTAGTCTAGGCCTTATCAGTGTGACCAATTTTCTAAAATAATTTCTTCGTCCAAATATGTAAATGCCACTTTTATTGATTTTAGCAAGTTTTAGGATTCTCCGACAATTTTGTTTATCTGTTTATCATAGGACAAGTCGTTTGAGATAATTACACACAAATCTTTTTTCGGATCTTTCCTTCTTTACCTCCTTGGTTCCAATTTTATATTGTCCTGATATTCTATTTTTGCTTTTTCCAAACTCCATTATGCACTTGTTAATATTGAGGTCCACTTCCCATTTCTGACTCCAGTTCCATACCTTATTCAGGTCTTCCTGCAGTGATTCGCAATCCTTTTCAGTTTTTACTTTCTTTAACAGTTTGGCGTCGTCTACAAAGAAGCTCATGTAAACATTTCACATCATCATCCATGTCATTCACATAAATAGCAAACATTATTGGAGCCAATACAGATTCTTGCAGATGGTGTGTGTGTGTGTGTGTGTGTGTGTGTGTGTGTGTGTGTGTGTGTGTGTGTGTGTGTGTGTGTGTGTGTGTGTGCGTGTGTACGACTGCGTGTGCGTGCGTGCGTGAGCGTGCGTGCGTGTGTGTGTGGTAGCGGCTATTTCCCACACTGATAACGCAGAGTATAGGATAACTTTTCTTCCCTAAGAGATCTATGGGGGACCGTTGCCGAGTAAAGTGGGTACGCGGTTTTCCACTCGCTTGTATTCGTGGATACAATTATCATTATCAATGTTATTATTTCGCGTTTATTATAGAATGTTGTTCTGTAAGATATCTTGTATAAACTTATTTTATTGTACATGTGTTTGTGTGTTTATATATATATATATATATATATATATATATAGTGTGTGTGTGTGTGTG
>NC_134779.1:60551071-60558571 GCF_046742065.1 Oratosquilla oratoria
GGAAAAGGGGAGGAGGAGGAGAAGGAGGAGGAGGAGAAGGAAAAAGAGGAGGAAGAGAAGGAGGAAAAAGAGAAAAGAATGCAGACATTGTCAGGAAGTAAGCTGGTAGAATGTTGGAAGGTGGGGAAAGGAGGCGAATATTTTGTTGGCAATGGTGGGGGACCTTGGGGGAGGGAGGGGGAGTTTGGGATGGGGAGGGAAGTGGATGGGGGGGAAGGCGTGTGTGTTATGGGGAGCAGGCGTGTGTATTTGGGGGGAGGAGGCGTGTGTGTTGTGGGAGTAGGAAGAGAGTGAGAAGAAAAATTAATAGAGAAAAGAGAAGTGATAATGAAAGAACACACACACACACACACACACACACACACACACACACACACACACACACACACACACACACACACACACACACACACACACACACCACACACATATATACACACAGATAAAATCACCTGGCGGCAGTCAGAATATAAGAATAAGTATCACCCTGTACGAAAGGGGTTAATTTCGATAAGAGTGGAAGGTGGAAGAAAGTGGAGGTGGAGGTGAAGGTGGAGGTGATGGTGGAAGTGAAGGTGGAGGCTGAGGTGGAGTCGAAGGTGGAAGTGAAGAAGGTGAAGGTGGAGGCTGAGGTGGAGTCGAAGGTGGATGGTAAGGTGAACGCTGACGGAGGTGGAGACGGAGGTGGACGTGAAGGTGGAGGCGATGGTGGAAGTGAAGGCGGAGGTGGAGGTGGAAGTGAAGGTGGAGGTGAAGAAGGTGAAGGTTGAGGCTGAGGTGGAGTCGAAGGTGGATGGTAAGGTGAACGCTGACGGAGGTGGAGACGGAGGTGGAGGATAAGGTGGATGGGGAGGTGGAGGATAAGGTGGAGGGGGAGGTGGAGGCCCAGGTGGTGGCTAAGACGAAGGCGAAGGAAGCGGCGGAGGTGGAAGAGGAGGTGGAGGCGGAGGCGTTGGGCGGGCAGAAGTGTAGATCTGATGGAACACAATGAGCTTCTGGGTGGGAAACTCAGCCATTTTGTGGAGGCGCGGAGGTATTTAACATATGTAGTCCCAGACTTACTCTTGTGGAGGATGACGGTGGGTGGATGAGGGGGGATGGTGGAGGAGAAAGGGGGATGAGGGGAGAAGAGGAGAAGGGGTAGGATGCTGGTATCGGAGGGGAAGGGGGGTCTTGGGGGGTGGAGAAGGGGGGAGGGGGTGGAGAAGGGGGGGAGAAGGTAGACGTGGGAAAGTATTTGACAAGGGAGAAGGAACAGACTGAGAGACTACAGGGAAGCGTGAGGAGGGAGAAGAAGAGGTGGAGGAGGGAAGGAGAAGGGGAGGAAGGGGAAGGGAAGGAGGTGGGAGTAAGGGGGAGGGAAGGAGATGGAAGGAAGGAAAAGGGGAGAAGGAAGGAGGAAGGGGAAGGGGAAGAGGTAGAAGGAAGGGGAAGGGGAGAAGGAAGGAGGAAGGGGAAAGGGGAGAAAGAGGGTGGAAGGGCATGGATAGAAGGAGGGAGGAAGGCAAAGGGGAGGAAGGAAGGAAAAGGAAGAAGGAGAGAGGAAGGAGAACGAGATGAGGAGGGATTAAGAAGAAGAGGAGGAGGAAGGAGTAAGAAGGGGAGGAGGAGGAGGGACATAGGAGAAGAACAGGAGGAGGGAGCGAGAGAAGATGGAAAGTAACTGAGACAGATGGAAGAGAAAATCTTAAGAATACAAGAGAGAGCGAGTCGTCATCAGGTCATAGATATAACATACACGAAGAGAAAATTAATTCTTGGGGTAAGGGAAGAAAGAGAGAAGTTGTGAGAGAATGGAAAAGAGAAAGAAGAGAAGATAGCTCGGAAAGGGAGTAAGGAGGTGAGTAGGTACGAGGAGGTAGTGGTTATGAGGACTAGAGAGTACTATTGGAGAGGGAAGTGTGTAGAAAGAGAGGATGGGGAGTATGTAGAAAGAGAGGTAGAAGGATTGAGGAGTAAAGAGAGGGAGAAGAGAGGGAGATGAGTGGGCAAAGGAGACAAAATGGAGAAAAGGAGAGATGGAGAGGGAAAGTGTATAAGGTAAAGAAAAAAGAAAAAGAGAAAGAAATTAAGGAAATGTAGAAAGGGGGTAAAGTGTGGAGATTGAGAGAATCTAGTTTGGGGGAGGAAACTAGAAAAGAGGGGAGAAAAATGAAGAAGGGGAAGGGGTAAGGGGGAGAGGAGGAGGTGGAGGAGGGGAGAGGGAGAAGGCATTGATTAGGGGAGAGAAGGTGAAAGGCATTTTGGGTAAGAGATAATGTGGATGGGAAAACTGACGACACCTTTTCACATAAGCAATTACGACTCGACAGTCGTTAAGAAAGTGAACAGGAGGAAGGTAGATGAAAAGAAAGGGAAAGGGTGGATGAAGAGCAGGGGAGAGGGTAGATGAAGAGCAGGGGAGGGTAGATGAAGAGCAGGAGAGAGGGTAGATGAAGAGCATGAGAGGGTAGATGAAGAGCAGGGGAGAGGGTAGATGAAGAGCAGAAGAAAGGGTAGATGAAAAGGAGAGAGGGTAGTTGAAGAGCATGAAAGGGTAGATGAAGAGCAGGAAAGAGGGTAGATGAAGAGCAGTAGAGAGGGTAGATGAAGAGCAGGAGAGAGGGTAGATGAAGAGAGAGGAAGAATAAGATGGAGGAAGTGAAGGGAGTGAAGGAGAGACGTCTATATTGGTTTACCTCCGCTGAATAATTTGGTTTGTGGTACAGGAAGCATATATACATGTCAGTATGGATATATCTATTAATATGCGTGTATGTACGTATACATATATACATACCTTTGTATGTAATGTGCATGCATATATGCATACAAGTATGCATCCATGTTCATAAACATAAGCATATGTACATATACACTGTACATACAAACTAGATAGGGATGAAATATTATGGTGTGTGTGGTTGATAGATGATGTGTATGAAGAGGAAGTAATGACAGAGAGAGAAGACCTGGCGGTGTCTTCTATATGACCTGATGAGATGGCCAAGGTCATCGAGACTTCGACGTGATGGGCACCCGAAGTAAAGCGGCGGGCGGGAGCTCCTACTTCCGGAGTCCCCAAAAGGTGTTTCCCGAAAGCGGAAGAAGACTTGGAGGCATAAATTACCAGAATGGTTCGGAAATGTTGTCACGGCCTACAGAAATACGCTACTCAAGACTCTTTATACTTGGAGGAAAGAGAGGGATGTAGTTTATGTGTGTACCGAGACTAAGGAAAGGTAACGCGATCCAATAGAAGATCTGGGGGCCTGTCCGGGATAAATTAAGGGGTAAAAAGGGAGGGTAGCCGTAGTTTTGTAGAGGTAGAGGTGTTCATAACCACACCGAATTACCAGAATGTGTTCTAGTCCTCATTTTAGATCTCTTGATGTGACGATTTTTATTCGTTTATTTATCTGTTTACATATATTTACCTATTTATTGATATATTTATTCATTCATTGATTTATTTATTAATTCATTCATCCATTCATGTTTTATTCATTCGTTCATTCATTCATTTATTCATTCATTTATTCTTCATTTACTTATTTATCTATTTATCTATTTAATTATTTATTTGTGTATCTATTTTTTCTTGTACATATTCATTACTTATTTACTCGTTTAATCATCTGTTTATTTACTATCTATTTGTTTATCATTCATTTATTAGTTAGTTTATTTTTAGTTTATTATGATTAGAGATTAGGCAATAAATTTTGTATTAAAGGTGATAGGAATGATAATCATGTTGAAATTTTCTCTCGGACAGACAACGATAATTTTCTTCAAGTTAGGATAAACTCTTTTCCTGAGGAACGGGGTTATTCTCATCTTAAAGCCGCATGTTGACAACTAGAATCAGGCTTAGACTATAAACCGCAGAAATAGGTTTAAATACAGACTTAAGCCGATCTTGATCGACCTTGCCAATACCGAAGGAGATATCCTTCAAATGAATAAAATCATCTGGCGGCAGCGAGAATAATCAGTCAAAATCGTAAAACCAAGCGAAATTTTAGAGAATGAAATTCGAGTTAGATGAGTCACGCCACTGGCTTCTCAGACGCGACAGAAGATGACACCTTTGCCTTAAGGGTTCAGATTGCCGTATTATACTGCAGTTGTTGGCAACCACTGTCTTTGAATCCGGGCCCATATTGTGGTAAGCGAGGACGAAAGCAACGCGCCACAGTGGAGCTAAGACAAGTATAGTTTCTTTAGTGCAATATTTTCCATTTCTATATTACACGCACACACACACACACACACACACACACACACACACACACACACACACACACACACACACACACACACACACACACACACACACACACACACACACACACATAGATACACACATGAGTAAGAATATGGGGGAAGAAGAGGAATTGGAATAAGTGGTAGAAGAAATGCTGAAGAATGAGAGGAAGTAGAGATGGAGGAAGAGGATGAGGAGGAAGAGGAAAAGGAAGATGACGAATAAGTTGAGGAAGATAGTGAGGAGGAAGAGGAAGAGAAAGAAGAGGAGGATGAGGAAGAGGAAAAGGAGGGTGAGGGTGAGGACGAGAACTAGATAAGGTGCATTATATAGGCGATACCGTACGTCTCTGCTATCGGACTTCGCTCCTTCCTCCGCCTCCTCCAGAGGGGGAGAATCCGGCCGATAGATAGCCAAGAGGACCTTTTCTTGGACCGTATTATCACTAGAGTCCCCGAAATGGAGGACTAGAAGCTCCCTCCATCTTGGCGATACCGGACCCTGTGCCGGAATAGAGCGCGGTTTCAGTGTCATTGATTTCGACTTGCTTAGGTTCGCTGGCGCTGGTCCCCCGCAGCTGTTCTTAAGAAAGGGGAAAGGGTGGGTACGCTTCTGGAGGTGGTGATGTGGGCTGGTGTGCGTTTGCGAGGGGAATGAGGAGGGGGATTAGACGCTGGTGTGGGTTGTTGGTGGTGGTGGTTAGGGAGGCTGGTGTGTGTTTGTGTGCTTCTGTGTGTGTATATGTGTATGAGGGAGATCTGGTGTATGTTTTTGTGTAGGAGTGGGGTGGAGGTTGCTGAGGTGGGTTACTGGGGAAGGAGACTGGTGTGGGGAGGGGCTGGGGTTTGCTGGGGGGGATCTGGGGGAGGGTGTCTTCTCTGTGAATCGTCAAACCTTGGGGGTTGGGTTTATGTATGGGTCCACTGTTACGCTGGGGTAGATGGGGCAGAATTCTTGGAGATCGTAGTCAATGACTCGTTCGCATTATCTTCTTGATGATCCTGGTTGGGGCAAATTACATGATAGGGAAACATTCTTCGGGAAATTTTTACATATCATTTTTAAAAAAGTGCAGTGTTGAGAATCAAAATAATTACGAGATATCAAATAGTAAATAAAATCTTTTGGCGTTACCCAGAGTAGAATTTAAAGAATTTCAATTCTTTGACCAGAATAAAATCATTGAAGAGTGCAACCATGACAAAAGATCAACAAAATGAAGAAATGATTTATTGAATAATATGGCTGTGTTGATCTCCTTATCTGTTATTACCCAATGTCATTCATTTACATGAATAACCATGACAAAAGATCAACAAAATGAACAAATAATTTATTGAATAATATGGCTATGTTGATGTCCTTATCTGTTATTACACAATGTCATTCACTTACATGAATAATCACACATTCCCACAACCACACCCATGTCTATGACTAGGCCTAGGTCTATACTCACGCCCCTACACTCACACCCATGTCTATGCCTACGCCTATGCCTCCCACGCCCCTACACTCACGCCTATTTCTATACCTAGGCCTACGCCCATACGTTCATAACAACATGTCACACATAACCACGCCTATATTCTAGCCTACTCATACCCACGCCCACTAACACGCGCCCACGCCCACCCACGCCCCCACGCAAGCACCACATAAAAGCACCACATATGCGGAAGAATGTACAATTTAATTCATGCCCATTCTGGCTGGAAACGATTTCCTTAACTAATCATATGTTGAAATAATTCACAAAGTAATTACAACTCTGCGGCTGGAGACCCAAGAGGTGTGAAAAGAAGCAGACCAGAGACAACTCGCACGGCCCCCTAAGACACTGTATCCATTAAAACTCGCCTCTTTTTTCCACATTAAAGTTTGTCCATTTTGAATCTATTTAGCATCCCCACAGAGCTGGGAAAAACATACCCTCTCCCTAGCAAAGGACCCCGGGCGAACTGGGATATAACAGTGTCCCGGAGCGAGATGGGATGTAAGGTCCCCAGTGCACTCCCAATATCTTTTCTTGTCTTTCTGGGATTCCAATATTCATAAATATGCTCGGGGAACATGACGATGAAACCATTTATATTTGGAAGTTTTGCCGTTTTGGCTGAAAAAGTGCAACACTCTGGTCTTATTTTAATTTTTTGGTGCTCCATGCATGCATTACAGAGTTTTGGTGTTTTACGTATAAAGAAAACTAGTATAAATATACATGTATATAAGGAAGTTTGTATATATGTATAAGTATACACAGACATGCTCGTATATTTGCAATGTACACTCGCGTATGTGAACATATATGAATGGGCATAATGTACATATATATGCATATATATATATATATATATATATATATATATATAATATGTGTGTGTGTGTGTGTGTGTGTATGTGTGCGTGTGTGTGTATGTATATACATATATGTATATAAAATATATATATATATATATATAAACACACACACACACGCATACACACACACACACAAACACACGCACACACACACACGCACACACACACACACACACACACACACACACACACACACACACACACACACACACACACACACACACACACACACACATATATATATATATATATATATATATGTATATATATATATATATATGTATATTTATATACATGTATATTTATATATATGTATACACATATATATATATCATACATATGTGTGTGTGTGTGTGTGTGTGTGTGTGTGTGTGTGTGTGTGTGTGTGTGTGTGTGTGTGTGTGTGTATGTGTGAGTATCTATCTGTCTGTCCATCTCTCGGTATATCAATCCATTTATCTGTCTGTCTGCATGCGTTAGTCTATCGTGCCTCTGTATCCATGTAAAGATGTAACATATTTGGCTTTATTCTTGTACGCGATTATACACAAATCAACAACTCGGAAATTATTTTTCGCTTTTCATCTTTTTAAATTACATTCAGAAGCTTCTGACCTCGAGCAATGTCTTGTTCTTTCTTCAGTTGACCTTAAATCCCCCCCCCTAACCTTATCACCTCCCTAGTGACCCCTTAGCTTTTCGTGGGTCATTGTCTCCCTCCCTAACTTCCATCTCCCTCACGCCCTAAATCTTCCTTCCCCCCTTCCCACAACCGCCCATATTCCCTCCCTACTCCTTTTGTCTCTATATGTTGTAGTCTTCGTCCGTATAGCCTAAGAGACTCTATCTTTCTTCTCAAATTCAAGAGGTCTCAAATCTCTCTTGTCCGT
>NC_134779.1:60568571-60571071 GCF_046742065.1 Oratosquilla oratoria
GCTAAATGGACACCATGATATACAAACTAATTCCCTATGAGCAGCCACCGAATAGAGTGGAGAGGCTCAATCTCTTCTTTGGAGAACGTGCGAGCCTCGTCTCCTCCCCCTTGCTCGTGTCACATGCTGTCTGAACTAATCTTCTCTGATTCCTCATCGTCCAACACAGACCCTTCCCCTTCCCTCGGCTACCTCACTCGCTCCTCCCCTCCATTCTTCTCCTTCCTGCACCGACACCTTTGCCTCTTCTATGTCCAGACCCACAGACTCAACGTCCTTTTCTTATACTTACTTCCTATCTCGTTTTCTGTCCTTGTTTTCTTTATTTTCTTAACATATTTGTTTTATAATCTTGGTCAACCAATCTTACCATATTCACTCCTGGACCATGTCAGCAAAGTTTTATCAGGCCGTTCCTTTACGCCCATTCTGTTTGCATTATATACAAGTGTATATCAACTTGGACGTGTGGACGCACACACACACACACACACACACACACACACACACACACACACACACACACACACACACACACACACACACACACACACACACACACACACACACACACACACACACACAATATATATATATGTATGTATGCATGTATGCATATATATATATATACATATATATATATATAATTTATGTATGTATATTTATTTTTCAGCACTGGAAAATTTTCCTTGCGGGGCCGCTACTTATCTCAGAGGATAGCAGTGTGTGTGTGTGTGTGTGTGTGTGTGTGTGTGTGTGTGTGTGTGTGTGTGTGTGTGTGTGTGTGTGTGTGTGTATGTGTGTGTGTGTGCACGTTAATGCGAGCGCGTGTGTATGTGCATGTTTATGTGATCGCGTGTGTAGGTATGTGTGTGCGTTTTTAAGTGCGTTTTTGTATCATCAAAACAGATACTGGAAACGTTTCACACATAAACGAACAAAATCCACATGAAACGTTCCCTTCTTCAAATCTATCAGGGGACGAGCTACTTCGGACGTGTAATGAAATGGCTGTATAATACAAACACAAAAATCAAAACCAGAAACGAGACTCTCCTCTCAGGTGTAGTAAGTGTGTGTTTCCGAGGTGAGAGGCCCAAAAGACGAGGGGGCGGGTGAGAGGAGGGGGGAGACGGGGGGTGGGAGGAAGAGAGGAGGGGTGAGAGGGGGAGGGGAGGAAGAGAGGGGGGAAGGGGGGAGTGGAAGAGAAATGGGAGCTAGAAAGAAGGGGAGGGAGGAACAGTCTATAGCTTTGTAAGTAATGGTACTACGGGAGGCGCAGAGGGTAAGAACGAGGGAAGTATGAGGCTGGAAGAGGGAATATGGACGTGGGAAGGTGGGGGCGTGTGGAAAAGGTAGAAAGGAAATGTGGAAGAGGAGAGGGGATGTGGAAGATGATGAGAGAGAACGTGTTGTAGGGTTAGGGGAGTGTGTAAAAGTTCGAGAAGAAATTTGAAGAAAATAGAGAGAATGTGGAAGTTGAGGAAAAAGTATTCTTGTGTTGGTGAAAAATGGAAGAATTTCAGAAAAAACTGGAAAGGAAAAAAAAACTGGATAAGTCGAAGAGGGACTGTAAGAGTATTCAGAGGAGGATGTGGAAAAGAGCATGAAGAAATGTGTGGAATTGTGGAAGAAGACAAAAGTGAATGTGGAAGTGGCAACGTGGATACAAGAACTTCCAGGAAGGAAGAGTAGATCTGGAATAGACCAAAGAGGCAGTATAAAAGAAAGGTATAGAAAATATTTAGGCCCTTCCTAAAAAAAAAAAAAAAGAGGGAAATATATAGAGCTGGAGAGAATGTGGAAGCGAGTAGGGGAAATTTTTTAGCTTCCGCTGAAAAATGTGGAATGGGGGAGAAAGGAGCGTGGAAGAGATAGAAAAATGCTTTTAGGGGATGTTAAGGACTAGATGGCGTATGGAAGAAGAAAAAAAGGAAATGAAAGATTGAAAGAGGAAAATGTAAGATTAAGATAAGGAGTGTATAAGGGGAAAAGGACACAAGGAAGGGGGAAGAGTGAAGAGTAGATTGTATATAAGGTGATAAAGGGAAAAGTAAATGAAGGGGACGTTCAAGCGACTTAGAATAAATCAATGAAAGGGAATGTTGAGAGTAGTAGATGTAGTGGGAAAAAGCAGAGTCCTACTCTGAATCCGACCCTGAGTCCTACTCTGAATCCGACCCTGAGTCCTACTCTGAATCCGACTCTGAGTCTGAAACTGAGCCCGACTGAGTCCAACTCTGACTCCGACTTTGAGTCCGACCCTGAGTCTGACTTTGAGTCCGAACCTGAGTCCGACTCTGAGTCTGAAACTGAGCCCGACTCTGAGCCCGACTCTGAGTCCGACTCTTACTCCAACTCTGAGTCCGACTCTTACTCCGACTCTGAGTCCGACTCTGAGTTCGACTCTGAGTCCGACTCTGAGTCCGACTCTGAGTCCGACTCTGACTCCGACCCTGACTCCGACCCTGACTCCGACCCTGACTCCGACCCTGACTCC
>NC_134779.1:60578571-60581071 GCF_046742065.1 Oratosquilla oratoria
ATACCAGTGTGTTTGTGTGTGTGTGTGTGTGTGTGTGTGTGTGTGTGTGTGTGTGTGTGTGTGTGTGTGTGTGTGTGTGTGTGTGTGTGTGTGTGTGTGTTTATGTTTGTATGTGCGTGTGTGTGTACCTGTGTGTACGTATGTGTGTGTGCATGTATGCGTGTATACACACGTGCGTGCGAGTGAAGGAAGTAAGGTAATATATGGAATAGCATATGGGGGGGATTAAGGAAGTGTATATGTATGGCAGAGGGGAAGGAAGGGGGACCCTGGTGAGATGCGAGAGAGTAGAAAGAGGAAGGAGGGGAGGAAGAGGGAAGAGGGAGGGGGAGGGGAGGAAGAGGGAGAGATTAAGGGAGAGCCACCACGACCAGAACAGGAGGAGGGGGAGAGGGAGGAGGAGGAGGAGGAGGAGGAGGAGGAGGAGGAGGAGGAGGAGGAGGAGGAGGAGGAGGAGGAGGAGAAGGAGGAGGAAGAAACCGCGTGTAGTCGGCAGAGAGGCAAGAAAGGCAACTAAGATGATGTACAAGAATTGGTGTCCAAGACAATAACCAAGACCATAAACTTTACCATCCGGTAGACAGAAGCTCCAAAGCCGACGTAGTTTTGAGTCTTAGAGAGAGAAAGAGAGAGAGAGAGAGAGAGAGAGAGAGAGAGAGAGAGAGAGAGAGAGAGAGAGAGAGAGAGAGAGAGAGAGAGAAAGGGGGCGGGTGAAGAGAAAGAAAGAAGGGGAGAGAAAGAGGGAGGAGGGGAGAGAAAAGGAGAGTGGGTAGAGAAAAAGTGAGGAGAAATAAAAAGAGAGGAGGTTAGAGAAAAAGAGAGAAAAGTAGAAAAGAGTGTAGAGAAAAAGTGAGGAGGGTAGAGATAAAGAGAGGAGGGTAGAGAAATAGAGGGGAGGGTGGCGAAAAAAGAGGTACAGAAAAAGAGAGGAGGGTGTAGAAAAAGAGAGTAGGGTACAGAAAAAGAGAGTAGGGAACAAAAAAGAGAGGAGGCTAGAGAAAAAGAGAGTAGGATAGAGGAAAAGAGAGGAGGATAGAGAAAAAGAGAGGAAGGTAGAGAAAAAGAGAGGAGGGTAGAGAAAAAGAAAGGAGGGTACAGAAAAAGAGAGGAGGGTAAAGGAAAAGAGAGGAGGTTACAGAAAGTAAGGGGGTAGAGAAAGAGAGGGGAAGAGAGAAAGAGAAAAATCACAACTACACACACGCACAGACACACAGGTACACACAGGCATACAGAGATACACATACACATACACACACAAACACAGACCAATAAGTAGACAGAAACATTTTCATTAAATTTCCACCATTAAAGTTTCAAGAATTCGCAATATTGAAGTAAACATTAAATGTCTAATTCGTTTTCGCCTTTCTAACAGAAAATGATAAATAAATAAAGAAAAAAAGAAAAAAATCAGTGACCGTTTGAATTGGCAACTGAAGATTGAGAAGAGTGATGATAATGAACAAACAAATAGAAGTAAGTGAGGAGAATTGAAGATTGACGATTGAGGGGGAGTCGGGGACAACGTCAAAAGAAGAGCGATTTGTTGTCCAGAGTGAGAAATTAGTGAGGGGAGAAGAAACACATAAAATGTATAAAACTCTGAATGAAAAAGAGAGGGAGAAAGAGAGAGAGAGAGAGAAAGAGCGGGAGAGAGAGAGAGAGAGAGAGAGAGAGAGAGAGAGAGAGAGAGAGAGGGAACAGAGCGGGAGAGAGAGAGAGAGAGAGGGAACAGAGCGGGAGAGAGAGAGAGAGAGGGAACAGAGCGGGAGAGAGAGAGGGAACAGAGCGGGAGAGAGAGAGAGAGAGAGAGAGAGAGAGAGAGAGAGAGAAAAGAAAGAGAAGAGAGAAAAGAGAGAAAGAGAGAGTGAGAGAGAGAGAGAAAGAGAGAGAAAGAGATAGAGAGAGAGAGAGAAAGAGCGATAGAGAGAGAGAGAGAGAGAGAGAGAGAGAGAGAGAAGAGGGGAGTGATTGAATGAGGGAGAGGAGAGGAGGAGGAGGAGGAGGAGGAGGAGGAGGGGCAGGAGGAGAAGGCAACAAAACCAAATATACATAAATAAAAGACAGAGACACACACAAGCACAAAAATGAAAATATAGACAGACGTATAGACAGACACATAGACACACAGATACAGACCCAGAGAAAGACAGACAGACAGAGAAAGAGACGGAGAAAGACAGAAAGGTGTGTGTGTGTAAGGGAAGGGATTTAGTGCCTTTGGGAAACAGAAGGAAGGGGTTAAAGTGAAGAGGGGGCGAGATAAGATGTGGGTAGACAACTGTGCTGGGACGGAGAGTTCAGAAATCTGCCTAAGAAATGAGAGCTATGGGAGGACAAAAAGGGAAAGAAAAGACTGAGGAGGTTTTTGGAAAATACTCCAGATACCTTTGGTTTCTTCTGGCATCCGGATAAAAAAAAAAAAAAAGAATCGAATTCTCCTTATCGTCGTCGTCTTCTTCATTTCGGTTTTTGTATTATTTTCAAGTACTTTTTGCTG
>NC_134779.1:60591071-60593571 GCF_046742065.1 Oratosquilla oratoria
GTGTCATATTTATTCTTGTTGTCGCCATATTATTCTATCTAATTCAAGGACACCTTTTGTATGTTAGAGGATTAAACCCACGTTGGTTAATCCTCTGTACTCTTATTGAAGACTTACGTTTGTTATGGCTGACGCTTGATGAATTTATTCACTCGAAGACACCTCCCTCCGGCACACTGTCAATGAACTTATGAACGAACTTAGTATCCACTAATGTTGCCTCTACGTTGTCTTACGAAAAGACGGACATAGGTCTTGGAGATGATTGCAAGGAAGATTCACTTTATTGCAAGAGTGAAAAATCCATTAAAAAGGATATAAGTCTTCGGTATTGAAGATATTGGGTGAGCGTTCCAACCACCACAGATACTAGAAGAATGTAAACTTCTATGTATGGGCAACAACTTACAGAAAGACTTGATGACAATCCATGCGAAGACCAAAAAGTCTTCAAGAAATTTATGGCTAAGAAATTCTTCAACAACCTGAGGTTAATACAAGGAAAACCCGAAGTAATGACCAAAGGTTTTCAACAAACTTGAGACTAGCATTGGACCAGAGGTGATAAAGAATTAGAAGAACAAAACCAACCAAACAAAATGAAGTAATTCAAGAGACTGAGACAAAAGACCAGAAGACTCTACAGACCAGAGAGCGAGTGACCTTGAGGTCGGCGGGGACGAGGCCACGAATCCGAGGCGGACACTCTACATCGACTTCGAGGAAAGAGTCGACTTCGTAGGATTTAATGGCCAAGAGAAGAGAGTCTGTCTCGTCATCAAGGTAAAGGTACGTAGAAGGGATGGGAGTAAAGAGGACGATTTAGGAGGAAGATAGGGAAAGAAAAGGAGGCAAGGACGAAGGGATAAGGAGGAGAAGAGAGGAGGAGGAAGGGGACGAGAAAGGAAAGAGGAGAGGGAACTAAAAGGGGAATAGGAGGGGAAGAAACGAGAGGAATATGAAAGTGGAGGACATAGAGTAACGGAGAGGATACGGGACGAAGGAAAAGAGAAAAGAGTGATAGGGAGAGAAGAAGAGAGACAAGGAGATATGAGAGAGAGGGAAGCGGAGTTAGGGTGAAGCGAAAGGAGGAAGTGGAAAGAGATTGAAAAATAACAGAAGATAATGAAAAGTCTGTGGTGAGGTGAAGGAGGAATATGAGAGGGAATTTTTTTAGGATTGCATTAAGGTAAGGATAGAAAATGGGGAAAAGAGAGAGAAAGAGAGAGAGAGAGAGAGAGAGAGAGAGAGAGAGAGAGAGAGAGAGAGAGAGAGAGAGAGAGAGAGAGAGAGAAGAAACCGCGGGTAGAGGAAGAGAGAGAAACGTTGGCGAGGAAGGGAGTGGAGTAGGAAGAGGAGGAGGAGGAGTAGGAGTGGGAGTGGGAGGAGGGAAGGAGGAAGTGGAGGTGGAGGGGAAAGGGTAGGACTCACACGAGTCGAGGATGGGAGAGCGAGAGGGGAGTTCGAACAAAGGGCATTTAAAGAGGAAGGGATACTGCAGGCCAAGGTGTAGAAAGAGGTCTGAAGAGTTGGAACCTAAAGATTGGAACCAGAGAGGCTTTGCATGTTCCGGAAGGAAATGAGTGGCAAGAGGAAGGCTCTGGGCATCAGAAACAGGAAACAAAGAGTCGGGGAAACCACCAGCTAGGTGTTGGTGAGGGGGAATTAAGGAGTAATATATAGGATGGCGACGGTGCTGAGAAAGAAAGGCTGTGCGTTTGATAATGAAGGAGAAGAATCCAATTCCATAATGAACGATTTCTTTTAATGGTTAAGAAGTATGATGAATTTGACTTACTGAATCGACATAGGGTAAGATGGTTAGTAAATAAATTTGATTTTATTTAGCATTTATAACGTCGTGATATACTTCAAAGGCAGCAGTATAACATACGCAAAACAATTTTATCTAGTCGAATGGTAGTGGTTTGAAAATATCAAAACTGTCTTTGTTGGTCAATTGAATCTGTTAACACAATACCATTATTTTCATCAATTCCAGACAACTTTATTTATCTGAAGGAGAAGGCCTTATGGCCAAAGATATTACGGAACTTTCGATGCCGTAACGGATCAATTAAAGAAACACAACCGAATTTTATTTTTTTATTTTTTTGTGGGAAAAAAAACGTAAAAGAAAAGCGATACTGGATCTAACAGCACATGGGGGGAAGCCATTGAAGTTACAAGAACACAAATTGTATCTTCCAGGGGAGGAATTCTAAAAGCGGAATTACATTTTTTTTTTTTTTTTTTTTTTGTTTTTTTTCTTTTAAGAGAGAAGTGGCACCTTTGCCAGCGCCAAGGTCTTATAAAGGGCATACAAAGAGCATGGGGAAATGGGAAAGAAAAGGAGTTCTTAGACCTTATTTTCTGTTTAATATCTTCAATTTAAGAACGAATTACGGATTCAGGTAGGTCTTGATGAAAAGTATCTGATCCAGAAAGCATAGCCAAACTGGTGGCATAATCGGAAGCGTGCTGGTCCCGTATTCGTCTA
>NC_134779.1:60603571-60606071 GCF_046742065.1 Oratosquilla oratoria
AGATGCAATGGCCACATCTTGAGGTTCTAGGAAGATTCTGAAGGCTCAACCCTCCCCCCCCTCTCTTTTCTAGAATTGCGTTACTCCTCTAATTGTTCTAAGTTAAGGAATTCAGTTCTTGAAGTTCTTCGGTTGTTCCGTTTGATCTAGATTTTCTTGAAACATGAGTCTGGTACCCGTTGCCACACGGAGTTGCCCGTTGTTGCTCGGTGTTGTCCATTGTTGCCCAGTGTTGCCTGTTGTTGCCTAATGTTGTCTGTTGTTGCAAGTTGCTGCTCGGTGTTGCCCGTTGTTGCCCGGTGTTGCTTGTTACCGATGTTGCCTATTGTTGCTTGCTGTTGCCCGGTGTTGCCTGTTGTTGCCTGTTCTTACCCGTTGTCGCCCTGTGTTGCTTGTTGTTGCTCGTTGTCTACCATTGTTGTTTGTTGTTACCCGTTGTTCTCCGTTGTTGCCCGGTTTTGTCCGTTGTCGCTCGTTGTTCCCCGGTGTCGCCTGTTGTTGCCCATTGCTCACGGGGACAAGAAACGGCGAGTGAATGAAAGAGTGCGTCGGGATGGGGGTGGGGGGACTTCTTAAACGACTTCAATTCGGTGACACTATGCTATGTGACGCTTTTCTGACTAAGGAAAATCAGTTCTATTTAATTCAGGGGACGGACCCCTGAATGAAAGCTGCCTTCAGCGATCGAGACCAGATTCAGGACGGAGTTTACGTCCTCAGATATATATATATATATATATATATATATTTATATATTTATATATTTATTTATATATTTATTTTTTTTTTTTTTTTTTTTTTTTTTTTTTTTTTTTTTTTTTGCCAGAATAGAATATTTCAAGGCTGTCACCGTATTGTAAGGATTAAGATCACACGTCACGAGTCGATTGCCGTTTTCTTAATGTTTCTTAGTCGACAATAATAAAGTTCACTTCTGCCGCTCCATCTTCTTTCGTCTTTCTTTTATAAATCTCTCTCTCATTCACCTTGGATTTTCTTCCTCTTTTTTCTCTCTTTTTCCTCCTTTTCTCTTCTTTTTTCTTTCTCTTTTTTCTGGTTTTGGCCATTTGCTTAGTCTTTGTTCTTTTCTTCTTTTTCTATAATTTTTTTTTTGCTATCATTATTGTATCTGTATTCATTTAAGTATTTTTTTATCTATATCTATTCATCGTATATCTATTTTCATTTACCTAAATTATTTATTCATTTATTCATTCATCTATTCTTTTTAGTGTTTAATCGTTCTATTTTCTGAATTAGATATTCTTTGAAAATCACCTTTATTATCATCCATCTGTTTTTTCTACACACACACACACACACACACACACGCGCGCGCGCGCGCGCACACAGACGCACAGACGCACACACACTTCTTCATTTTCTTCCTAATCTTATATTTTCTTTATTCTTTTTTCTTCTGAGGAACCAGACAAAGGTAGAATGAAGAACTGATAACCACGTAAATCATTAGAGTATGAGCTTTCCTTTAGTTAAAAAAATCTCTGACTATAAACAATACAAAAGTATTTTTCGAGTGACTCAAAGAGTTAATGTTTACAACAAGGAGGAGGCGAATTGGATAAGAGAAACTGGGTTTCAGATGATTTTTTTGAGAGGAGGATATAAAAAAAAGAGAAAAAAGGGATATACCAGGTTTTATGGGGTCATCTGAGACGAACATAGATGGATAGAAATAGAGGGCAGGATAGATATGATGGGGGAGAGGGAGGGAGGTGGGATTTGGGGGTTAATGGAAGGAAAGAATGAAATTGAAGGAAGTAAGAGTTATGATAGATGTGGGGCAGATCCACTTGCTCAGTTAGTTTACAGTCTTTGGGACTTTTTTGTTATATGAAAATAGGAAAGAGAGACCTCAAGTTTCAAGGTGTCTGAGAATGAAAAAAAATATGAAAAGTAGAAAAAGAAGAAAAGTAGGAAAAATGAAAAAGAGTAAAGTTGGGAAAGGGAGACGCCAGGTTTCAGTGTGTCTTCTGAGAAGAAAAAGAAGAAAAAGAAGAAAAAATAGGAAAAAGAAAAAAGAGTAAAGTTGGGAAAGGGAGACGCCAGGTTTCAGTGTGTCCTCTGAAAAGAAAAAGAAGAAAAAGAAGAAAAAATAGGAAAAAGAAGAAAGAAAAAATAAAGAGTAAAATCGGGAAAGGGAGACTTCAGGTTTCAGTGTGTCTTCTGAGAAGAAAAAGGAGGTAAAAGAAGAAAAATAGGAAAAAGAAGAAAGAAAAAATAAAGAGTAAAATTGAGAAAGGGAGACTTCAGGTTTAAGTGTGTCTTCTGAGAAGAAAAAGAAGATAAAGAAGAAAAATGAGAAAAATTTGAATAAAAATAAAAATATAGGAGATAAGCAAAACGGATTGTCTTGAAAAGACAAAATAAAGTAAAATTGAGAGGGAGTTTTTAGGTTTCAGTGTGTCTTCTGAGAAGAAAAAGAAGAAAAACGAGAAAAAATTGAATAGAAATAAAAAAGGAGATAGGCAAAACGGAT
>NC_134779.1:60611071-60618571 GCF_046742065.1 Oratosquilla oratoria
ATGCATTATGTATTATATATTATATACTATATTATGTATTATTATTATATATTATGTATCATATTATATATATTATATTATTATATCTATATATTGATATATTGTATATTATATTATATATTATACGTTATATTATATAGTATATACATTGTATTCCATATTGTATTATATATTGTATATTATATAATTCATATTAATTATGATGTATTTCATATTATACTATATATAAAATATAGTATAATATGAAATACATCTTATACATATTATATACTATATGCTATATATCATATATTATTATATATTTTGTAATATATATTATAAATTATGCATTATATATTACTATATTATATATATTATATATTATGTATTATATATCATATACTATATATATATTATTTTTTATACATTTTATAGTATATACTATACATTATATTTTATATATTTAATATCATATGTATTATATATTATATATCATATATTATATATATTATATATTATATATTATGTATAGTGCATTTTGTATTATGTATCATATATTACGTATTATGTATTATATATGTTATATATCATATATCATATATAGTATATCATATATTATATAATATGTATTATATATCATTTATCCTGTATCATATATAATATAAAAACCATAGTCTATGTTTTTGTTATATCGGAGATACTGTCGCAAGACATAGGATGTCCACAGGAAGATCGCTTTCATTAAATCTGACGGGGAGAAATCCTTTCGGGGTTCGTCAAAGTATTTTTCATACACGTTCCCTCACACCCTCTCTCTCATGTATCACAGCATCATCCATACACAACCATTATTCATTTAGCCCTATCTTCTGTCCCCTCCCGTCCTTCCTCAACAGACTTTCCCTTCCTTCCGTATTCCCCCTTTACCCCATCCATCCATCTCATCCTTGGTCGCCCCCTCATATTCACTCCTTCCACATTTGCCTTTCACACCTGTTTTACTGGGGGTTTCTTCACTCCTTCTTTCCTACTTGTGACAGAGGGCAGTGAGCGAAATGCAGGGATGACAAAACATTCAGGAGGACACATGATAAGAGGTAGGAAAAGGGTTGAATGGGAGTGGGGTATGTAGGGATGGATTTTTTTTTTTTTTCTTTTTACTATGTTCCTTGTACGGTGGGAAAAGCCCATGGTATATGTACTGTATATCATATGACATATAAATTCTGTATGCTGTATATGTAATATATATATCACTATTTATTCTATATTATATATACATTACATATAATGCATTATCTTTTACATATAATATATCATATATATATACTTTTTATTATATATTATATATTGTATACTATATATTATATATTACATATATATTATATGTTATATATTTCATATTTCATACTTTATATTATATATTACAAATTACATATATATTATCATACGTTATATGTTATATATTATATACATATATATATATATATATATATGTAATATGTATATATATATATATATGTATTATATCATATATATATTATATATTATATATTATATATATATTATATATATATATTAAATATTATATACTATATACTATATTTATTATTATATATCATATATATGTTATAAGTTATATGTTATATATTATATGTTATATGATATATATTTTGTTATATATTATACACTATATATTATAGATTATATAGTGTATGTTATATACTATATGTTGTATACTATATAATATAAAATATTATACTATATAATATGTATTATATTATACATTGTATATTATATATTATATATTATGTATTATATATTATATATTATATATATATATATATTATATATATATATATAATATATTGTATATTATATATTATTATATATCATATATTATATATAATACATTATATATTATATATTATCTATTACATGTTATATATTATATATTATATACTATCTATTGTATAATATATATTACATGTTATATGTTATATTTATACTATACATTATATATATTACATGTTATATGATATATTTATACTATACATTATATATCTTATGGTATATAAAGTATATATTATATAATATATATTGAATATTATATACTATATGATATACTATATGTTATATATTTTATATATTATATGTTATGTATTATATATATATTATATATTATATATATTACGTATTATATATTACATATATATTATATATTATATATTATATATATATATTACATATTGTGTATTATATATTGTATATATATCATATATTGTATATTATATGTTATATATTATTATATATTGTATATCATGTTATATATTATATATTATATATTACATATTATATTTTTCATATCATTATATATTATATATTATATATCATATATTATATATTATATATTATATAATATTATATATTATTATATTATATATTATTTTATATATTATATATTATGTATTATATATATTATATTATATATTATTTATATAATATATATTCTATATTCTATATTCTATATTATTATATATTATATATCATTTATTATATATTATGTATTATACATATATATATTATATACTATATGTTATATATTATATATCATATATTATATATATTATATATTATATATCATGTATTATTGTATATTACATATATATTCAATAGATTATATATTATATATTACATATATATTATATGTTATATATTGTGTATTATATATTATGTAGCATATATTATGTACTATATATTATGTATTATTATATATATATATATATAACATATATATCATATATAATATATACATTATATACTAATTATTATATATAATGTATTATATATATATATTATATACATTATGTATTATGTATTAACTATTATATATTATGTATTATATATTACATATAAATCATTATGCATTATATATCATATTATTTATCAAATATCACACATTATTATGCATTATACGTTATATATTATAATTTTTTTATTATTGTGAATTAAATATTATTATACATTATGCAATATATACATTAAATTGTATATTATATGTTATACATTATGTACTTTTTATTTTGTTGTATATTTTATGTAAAATATATCATATTTTATATATAATACATATATATATACATATATTTATATATATATATATATATTATATATATATATATATATATATATATATATATAAAGCAACATGTATTATCCTATATATCTTATTCTATATTGTATATTAGATTTTTTACAAAACTAAAATGGTCACATATATATATATATATATATATATAATATTTATAAATATAAATATATATATATATATTATGTACATATATATTTATATTATATATATATATATATATATATATGAATATGTATATATATATATGTATATATATATATATGTATATATATATATGTACATATATATATGTATATATATATATGTATATATATATATATATATATATATATATAAAATACAATATAATATATACTTGGTTACATATCATGCTTTGTAAATTTTGAGTTGTATATTGTTTTTTGGACTATTGTTATTTTTAATGTTGTTATTTATAGTTATCAACTATTGTTGTTATTATTGTTATTATTATTGCTATTATTATTGTTATTGTTGTTGCTATTGTTAATCCTACTGTTATTGCTACTGACCATTACTGTTGTTATTGATATTGTTATTGATATTGTTTTTGCTATTGGTTTTGCTATTATTTTTGCTTTTTTTTTTGCTTTTGTTTTTGTTATTAGTATTGTTTATTTTTTGTTTTTATTTTGTATTTTGTTTTTAATGTTGTTGATATTGATACTGATGTTAAGTATTATGAATGTGATTAATATTACAATTATGAAAATGATCACCATTATCAATATTGTTACTATTATTAAAACAAGTATTTTATTTTACTATCTTGTTATTTTAGTATTTCATACTACATAGGATTTATCATATATATCCTGTACTATGAAATATGTATTGGTATTGTATTTATTATATTGTTCGTCCTACAATTTCATAAATATTTAAATTACAGACTATTTCATATTATATACCAATTTATATAATATACATTATTTTATAGTTTTATGATTTTACATTATTTTATATTATCTTATATCATTATACAATGTATACTATCATGCAATATATATCATATGCTATTATATATTAGTAAATATTATAATGTAATATATATTAGATATATATCTCATACTTTGTTTTGTTTATTGGATATCATATATTTTATACTCAGTGTGTGTCATCTAGTGTTGCATATAATAAATAAATATATATATACATATATATTTTTTTAGTATATGTGCGCGCGCGCTCGTGTGTGTATGCGTGTGTGTGCGCGCGTGTGAATGTGTGTGTTATCAATGTGAATGAAAATATTCTTGTATACCTTTTTTGTAGTTTTATACTTTACACAATAGTATATAATTCTAAGGTAAAAAAGTAAATTGCTTTTCACAACACTGTACCGAAATGTTAAAAAAAAATCCCGTTTTATATGCCTTTTTTTTGTGTTTCGAATATTGATCCCTAGATTGTGATAACCCTAAAAATTCGTCGTTTTCAGGCAATGAATATCGCTTTATAGGCCCATATGAATAGTAGTAATAATAATATTAATTCAAGACATTGCCCCCAAAAGAAAAGAAATGTTTCTCCATCATAGAGCATAATTTGATTTCACCATTCACTTATTTTTATGCCACTTCCGTTTTTTCATTATGCGTGTGTTACCTACCTTGTATATATGACAATTCCCCCGCCTAAATAAGCCATATGTCTTGAACGAGATGCCAGATTTTGAAAAGGCCAGATGTCTTTTACGCCAGCGGCCTAGAATTTGCGAGAACATTGTAGCCAACATTCGGGGAGCCAAAATTTGAGTGCCATAAACTAATTCCTTCTACTAGAAATCGATGGCCTCGTCGGTGCACCAAGAAGATTTACCCTCGACGCTCCGAGCTCAGCCCCTGATTGCACCTGGAAATTTATGTAAGAGTCGATATTGGCTAAGAATTTTGGACAACCCGTCTATATCTCTCTACTAGATACCAAGAACCTCTGGTTTTCTCTCCTTTCTGATTGGGTTTGTGTTCTAGAAATTGATAGGAATAAGAAATAGAATAGCAAAAGAAGAAAAAGAAAAAATAGAAACTTCATTTGTCTACAGAATGTTACCCGTTGTCTACGGGATCTATTATTAGTTTGTTGTTTTAAATGGCGGCAAATGTGAACGGTGTGATTAAGTAACATTAGAATTATTTTCCTGTTCAGGCTTTTTTTTCTTTTTTAATCTCTTAACAAAATTATAGAGAATGGGAGGGAAAAAGAAAGGGAAAAATTCCAACTCGGTCCAGCCTTCCCGTGCTTCAATATTTCACGCGGTTTTTGTTGTCTCAGTCTACACGCGCTGGTTACCATGACAACGGTGGTAAGGGTGTTTGAACGAGTGGCCGATACTTTGTTTTTAACATCTTAATATTCAATTGATGACCATAAAATTTATATATACAATTAAAAGTTAAATTGATAACACACAAAAGAATCTTTTCTATTCAAATAATCTTAAAAATAATTCTAAACTTTGTGTACTATTTACAAATCAAAACCGAAGTCACAGCCAACATCCGAACCTTTGTGCGGTTCGATGTGGCCTTGCCAAGCGGGGCAGACATATTGAAAGTAGGCGGAGCTTACTCCGCGAGCTTGAATCCTATAGGCTCATTCCAAATCCCTGTGGTCTGACTAGGCCTATAGTTTATTTACCCGAGCATATTGCCAGCGAGACGTGTCTATAAGTATAGGTCTAAGAAGGTGTGCATGGGTTGAATATCTACGCATATATGAGCATTCTAGCGACAATCGGGAATAGGTACAACAGCCATTTCTCCATCGGCGGGGTCTTGGTGAGACAGGACGCGCACTGAGCGGGCGAGTTCATAACGAAAATTTGTGTTAGGCTCCCAAAGTTTTGTCATTCTCTTAAATGTTTTCTCGATCGTTGGACGATGAACATCCGGGCATGGATTCGGAGAGAGGACGGACACTCTAGTTGGATCTGCGCGTGAAGGAAAGCCCGAAGACCTTCTTAATGGCCTCAAGGACTTTTGGTCTTCGTAGTTCCTCGTGTTTTGATTTTTTTTTTCTTCTTCTTTTGCTCCGTCTTCGTTGTCCCGTCGCTGTCAAGACTACAACTCCACAGGAGTTTGGAGTTCCATAGCTAAGCATCTGTAGTCTTGAAAAAAAAAAAAAAAAAAGACTAGAGATAAAGGTGGACTGTTGAAGTACATAGTCACTCAAAATACCATTGACTTAGATAACATAATTTTTTTCTCTCCTTCTTTTTTATTCCAGGGGGCATATCTGGAAATATAATCTGGAAGGGCCCTGGAAACCACGATACAGAAAATGAATACCAACCAGTTTGCGAGAAAGGGTCCACGCGCCCTCTTTTTTTTTTCCTCTCTCTCACTCTCTTTTTTTTTTTTTTTTTTTCTTCTAATGGTATTGCCCCGCCGTAAAATAAATATCAAATGTCAATAGCCCAAGCCGTGGGCCACCAATAAACACGCAATACAATTTCAAACTGTCGAATCAATGGCAATCGGAACTGTGAGATATACAGGCACAAAACTTGCTAGATTAGAGTCACCATGAGCCAGCCACGCTTCTGCAGGAAATACAGCTCTGTGCAAGCACCCCCATTACAATATTTCCTGCACCAGTACAAGCTATGCCATAACACGCTCAACACCAAAATTGCTATTGCCCTACCAAGCCGCCGCCGTCACCTACCACCACACTAGCCACCACCAATCCACCCACTACCACTCCACCTTCCACCACTCCACCCACCACGCCTTCCCCCTGGTCCCTTCCCTCTCACCCTCACCCCCAACCCTCACCTACGATGCCTAAAAGGGGTGACAAATAACACCCAGGGAGGGGTGACGGTAGGGGGAGTCTGAAAGAATAACCTGTGTATATAGCTGGGGGGGGGGGTGAGAGGGATGATATACTCTCCAGCTATAATACGAATCTCCTCGCAGTAAATGAAATGATCTAATAATTTTCGGGTACCATTGCGACAATACACAAACCTCTCATTTTGTAAGCAGTGTCCTCTCCAAACAAACACACACACGTATGCTCTCTCACTCTCCACTCTCTCTCAATCTCTCTCTCTCTCTACACACACACACACACACATATATGTATATATATATATATATATATATATATATATATATATATGTGTGTATGTAAATACTCGTATATATATATATACATATATATCTATGTATACAATATATATTTAGATATATATGTATGTATATATATATATATATAATATATATATTTATATATATATATGTATGTATACAATATATATATATAGATAGATAGATAAAAAGGTATATATGTATAACACTAAATGGGTCCAGGTGATTAGAGATACATTTCAACAACCACAATGC
>NC_134779.1:60633571-60638571 GCF_046742065.1 Oratosquilla oratoria
TTTTGGGGGCTTTCTGGCTTACTACATCACCTGTGGCCCTCTGTACTATATAATTTTATTTTTTTTATGGAAATATCCGAAATCTTGGTATCTACACTATACGACAGAAAATTAACTTTAGAAATGTAGTATGTCTCAGACAGTGCTTCAGGTATTAGGAATGTTTATGATAAAAAAAAATTCCTAATATGATAGAGGCCAGAAAAGTAAAATGTATATGTAATTTTTTGTAGCCGTGTCTTTTACCTTTTGTTGTTTTACATTTTTTTCTCTTCCATATATTCAATTTTGTACACTCTAAACATAAATGTCTTCAATGAAAACCTAGATTCTTTTGTTAGTTTGGTTCTCATGTCGAATAGATTATTTTTTTATAAACAAATATATATATATAATTGGCTCGTATGTCAACAAAATAAAGAGAATATAGGAGTTAATCAGACAAAAGCCAAAATAAAATGAGTAGAGTCTACTTCACGTCAAGTGGTTAGAATAACTTTAATAGTCACTTTTTCTTAGATCCAGCAACATGTTAGCTCCACGTCAAAGTGGTTAGAATAACTTTAATAGTCACTTTTTCTTAGATCCAGCAACATGTTAGCTCCACGTCAAAGTGGTTAGAATAGCTTTAATAGTCACTTTTTCTTAGATTCAGCAACATGTTAGCTCTTGCAACATTTTCATCTGAAATGAAGCACATACCTTACGAAGACAACCTAAGGCACCTTAACTTAATGGAATAGACTTAGTAGCTATGTAGTAAGCGCGCAAACGATTGGTTGTTTTTAAAAGAGATGAGTTTATGGATAGGGATGTCAAGTGGTAAGGTACATGGAACTACCTAGTGTATGCCTTATGGACTCTTGCAGTCTCCTTCATTTTTATATTCTTAAGTTCTTATGTTCTTACATTTTATATATATATATATATATATATATATATATATATTTTTATATATGTATATATGTATATATATATATATATATATATATATATATAAATATATATATATATATATATATATGTATATATGTAATATTCACCCATAATATACCATTTCTGTAAATGTCTTCTTTTCTAAAAGTGCTATGTTCTTTATAAGTAGGATCTGCTATAGAATTATGTTTTTTTTTTTATAAAATACTATAGAATTTGAGTTTTTATCATCCAAGAATGTTGTATAGATCCATAACTAGAAATCAAACTTATACCATACAGTATTCTATTGAGCTCTTTTTTCAACGAAGTAAAAATTACACATGAAAAATATGATCATATAAAAGACGAGTATGATGAAACATATAATGTCAACTGATATATAATATAATGTATGATATGAAATGTGATACATCACAATAACATATGATATATGGTAGAGCATGATATATGGTATAACATGATATAATGTACTATAATATAACATATAGTATAATATGATATATATGATGTAATGTAGTATGATATATGTAGGATATGAGATGGATAGATTGTATAACACTATATTGTAATAAATTGAATTACAACATAATGTGATATATATTACAGTATAACAGAGTATAATATATTGTGCCATAATATGTATGGTAGACAATAACATACCATAGAATTTGTGTTAAAAGAAATATGAGTTTGTATGTTTCCAACGTAGTGTCGTTATTTGGTAGGTGACCAAAAGAAACTCAGTGGGTTCTCTTGAGCCCAGGGAATATAAGTATGCACATATATATATATACATATATATATATATATATATATATATATATATATACATATATATATATATATATATATATATATAATATATGTGTGTGTATATATGTATGTATGTATGTATGTATATGCATGTATATGTAAGTACATATATAATATATATACATATATATATATATGTATATGTATATACATATATATACATATAAATATAGTATATATATATATATATATACATATATATATATATAGTATATATATATATATATATATATATATATATATATAGTATATATATATACATATATATATATATATATATATATATATATATATGTATATATATATATATATATATATATATATATATATATATGTGTGTGTGTGTGTGTGTATTAAATGGCTACCTTCACACATGTGGTAGTCAATCATAGTTCAAAACCAGAATGATTTTTAGGAACTAGCCTTCACTAACTTTGCAAAATAGTCATTTGAAAGTACGACTAGACATAGCTTTGTTTTATTTGATTTTACAAAAGTGTCGATAGTGTATATATTTGTATGTATATGTATATATGTTTGTGATTATAGGCATATATTTACTTGTAGATATACATATATATGTATGTATCGGCATATATATGTGTATGCATGTACGGTTATGTGTTTATAATATGTATTGTATAAATGTCTATGACTGATGTTTTTATCTACTGTTTTTATAATTATCCATTGTGTATGTCTTCCATGTGATTAGAAAAACATGTATCTATTTCATGTTCAAGCTATGAGATAATTTATCACCTTCCCTACATTCTTCAAGTCCCCGAAAGATTGGCCGCCTCTGTTATAAATTCTTTGTAAATCATCCCTCAAGGAATGGAGGCCAAGAATGCAATAGTTATGTATACAGGATGAAACAAGAATCTGTGCCCCCATAGGATGTCTATAACGAATATGTCACATGACGTTTATACAATACCAAGCATAGAACGGCTCGTTTTTTGTTGCTTAAATTTGTAAAATTTTATATTATTGTTTATCAATAGCATTACGCTTAAGGTGTCAAAATGATAAACTTTCTATGAGGTCAGAATTTTGTCCCATCTTGAATATATATACATACATATATATACATATATATATATATATATATATATATATATATATATATATATATATATATATATATTATATATATATATATATGTATATATATATATATATATATATATATATATATATATATATATATATATATATATATATCACTCTCTGTTGGATCCCTATAATTTTAATCGGAAATATATCACCCTCTATTTTATCACAACCTCCAATGTGGTTATGAAAATATATGTGGTTTATTCAGGAGTAATCATCCAGGCTCGTTGGCTGTTCCACGCTGCCCCCTGCCTCCCCGTCTCCCCTACTCCGCTCCCTCCCCTCCCCCCTCACCATTATCATATATTTAATTGATTGCACTACAATCATCCCCATTAAATCACTTGCACCATGCCAGTTAACTCTAGGCATGTCCTGTATTTTATTCTATTCTAATGAGAGGTCTGGCCAAGCACAGTGAAGGGTCTGATAGGGTGTTCAAGAAATGATATATTAGTATTTTTTTCTTTGGGGGGGGAGGGGCTGTCCTGGAAATTCCTTATTCTTCTTGTATTACTCGTGGTCAGGGCTATGTAATCACGATTTTTTGAGAAAAGTTTCGTATTATTAAAATGTTTAAGATAAAGGTGAAGGCTCTGATAATGTGTCCAGGATTTTTTTTTCTTTCATTAACATGAAGCTTAAGATTAAATCAGTTAAATCTAGATTCATAACAAAAAACCTTGATATAATTAAGCCATCTAGTATCTTTATAATGGAGGTGCTTGATAGATTTTTTTTATTGCTAACGTCAAGAGAGTAAATAAATTATCTAAAATATATATGAATCCACTACTCCATCAATAACAGGTAAGACTGTCATTTTAATTGGAAATTTGTCATTTTGTATCACTCCATATTTTTGTAATCCTTCATCTCAGAAAGAATTTTAAAAACGGAAACTAGTCCTCATAGAAGCAGTACTCTCGTCTACTGGTTGTAGAAGAAAACAATAATACAACCTACAACCTTCACAACAAATATAAAGAGACTTTAACACATTCACATCTTCTACCACACCATCTACCCTATCTCCCCCCATCTCCTATCACAATAGGAATAACCTATTAAAGAAACTCTGAATAAACAAGCCTGGTCTTACTGGCCAAGATGAATAAGGGTGTGTTTATTAATGCAATTATATTTCTCAGATAGAATCTCTACCACAGAGGATGCGAGCATAATCAGCGTAGCTACATCCATCAAGTTGTAAGGTACGATTTGATTACCATGGTAGGGAGATTTGGGGGGGGGGGTATCTGGGGGTCTTGGGGGGGGAAGGTGAAGGAGCTAGGGGGAGATGAAGGAGCTGGGGGGAAGGTGAGAGAGCTGGGTTAAGGTGGATCTGGGGGAAGTGGGGGGTGCTTGGAGGGGAGGTGGGGGAGTTTGGGGGAAGGTGGGGGAGATGTGGGGGTGGGTGGGGAGGCTGGGAGGGGAAGTGGGGGAACTGTGGGAAAAATGTATGAGCTGGGGAAGAGCTGGGGGAAGGTGTGGGGACATGGGGGAAGGTTGGGAGCTGGTAAGGAAAGTGGGGGAGATGGAAGGGTAGGGTGGGGGAGCTGGAAGGAAGGTGGGGGAACTAGGGGGAAGGTGAGGGAGCTGGGGGAAATTTGGGGAGCTAGTGGGGGAAAAGGGGAGATGGGGGAAAGGTCAGGGAGCTGAGTTGGAGTTGGGGGAGCTATGGGGGAAGGTAGGGGAGCTAGGAAGGGAAAGGGGGATAAGGTGGAGGAGCTGTGGGGAACGTGTGTGTAGTGGAGGGAGTTGCGTTCGAGCAACATGGGAGTGAGTGTGTGTTTGTTTGTGTTTGTGTTTGTGTTTGTGTATATTTTTGTGTATTTGTATGTGTGTTTGTGTTTGTGTTTTGTGTGTGTGTGTTTGTGTGTGTGTGTATGTGTATGTATATATATATATATATATATATATATATATATGTGTGTGTGTGTGTGTGTGTGTGTGTGTGTGTGTGTGTGTGTGTGTGTGTGTGTGTGTGTGTGTGTGTGTGTGTGTGTGTGTGTGTGTGTCTATGTGTGTGTGTGTGTGTGTGTGTGTGTGTGTGTGTGTGTGTGTGTATGTGTATGTGTATGTGTGTGTGTCTGTGTGTGTATGTGCGTGTGTCTGTGTGTGTATGT
>NC_134779.1:60643571-60646071 GCF_046742065.1 Oratosquilla oratoria
TATATTATAATATATATCATATTATTATGTCATATTATTATATATCATATATATTATATATTGTATATTATATATTACATATATATTGTATATTATATATTATTATATATTATATATCATATATTATATATATACATTATATATTGTATATATATTATATATTATATATTATATATATCATTATATATAATATATTATATACTATATATTGTATATTGTATATTGTATATTATACATTATATATTATCATATATTATATAGAATATACTATACATTATATATTATATTATATTTTGTATTATATATTATATATTATATATTATATATTATTATATATTATGTATCATATATTATATATTATATATTATATATTACATATTATATATTATGTATTACATATATACTATATCATTTGTTATATAATATATGTTATCATATATCCTATGTTATTTACTACTATATATTATATATTATATGCTATACATTATATATTACATAATGTTTTATATATCATATTACATATATTATATATCATATAATGTATTATATATTATATATTACATATATTATATATGTATTATACATTTTATAATTGTATATTGTATATTATATATTATGTATTATATATAATACATTATTTATATATATATTATATTATATTATATATATTTTATATACTATAATTCATACATATATTATATATTATATATCATTATTGAATATTATATATCATATATTATTATATATCATATATTATATATTACATATTATATGTTTTATATTATATATGATATATTACATCATATATCATTATATTATATATTACATATTACATATTACATATTATGTTAAATATTATATATTATATGTTATATGTTATCATATGTTATATGTTATATATCATATATCATATATTACATATTATATACTATATCTTATCATATACATTATATATTATATATTATATACTACATATTATATATTACATATTATAGTATATTATATATCATATATTATATACTATACCTTATATATTATGTATTATGTATTATATATTACATATTATATATTATATATTGTATATTGTATATCATGTATTATATATTATATATTGTATATTGTATATCATGTATTATATATTATATATAACATAATATATGTTATATATATATATATATATATATATATATATATATATATATATATATATATATATATATATATATATATGTATTTATATATATATATATGTATTTATATATATAGTATATATATTACATGTTATGTATTATATAATATTTATTAAATATTACATATTATATATATTATATATCATGTTATTATATAATATATATATATATATATATGTATATATTATATACTATTATATATTATATATCTTATATCATATACATCATATATTATATTATATATTATATATCATTATGTATTATGTATTATATATTATATATTATATATTATATTATATATTATATATCTTATATTATATATTATATAATATATATTATATATTATATGTTATATATTACATATATATTTTTAATTTTGTATGATCTTTTATATGATAAATATATATTACATATCATAATACGTATTACATATTAGACATTGAATATTATATATTATATATTATGTATTATGTATTTTGGATTATATATTATATGATGTACATTATATATCATATATTTTGCTATATGTTATACATGTTGTATCATACATTTATCATGATATAGCCTATCGTAAAATATATACTACATTAGGAATTAGATATCATATGTCGTGTATCGTGTGTATTGTATTAAATCATTATATATTGTATGTTAAAATTTGGATTATATTACATCGTATATATCATGTTCCTCTGTGTTTTTTATATAATATTGTTTTTAGTTTATGTTATACTCAAATTATATATTTCTTGATTATATTTGATTTATTTTTTAATTTTGTATTTTTTGTTTCTTCATATGTGTTGTGGTTTTAGATTGTATAATGTTGTATAACATTGAAAAAATATTATATTAGTTATATATTATTTTTGTAAAATTTCTATAATACATGTTATTGTGTGTGCTGCATGTATTTATACGTTTTTTTGTTATATTAGTGTAGCAATTTATGCCAGTTTCTTATTTATTATATCAATATTTATAGTATATATTATTCATTTCATAACATTTGATCCTATATAATATGTATCATATGATATTTTGTATACATGAAGAAATGAAAAAAATGATATGTTTTCAGTTGAACAAAATATGCATATGTTTATAATAATATTCATTTATCTAAGAATTAATCAAGGTATACATATATCTATTTTCATTGTAGATTTTTAATATTGTATTAATTTCTTACAGATTCATCTATCTATTTGTTCATTCATCTTTATAAATATTTATTTTGTGCACTTACATTTATCTTCGTTATTAATTTGTTCTATTTATTTTATTTAGCTCAGTTTGTGTTCTATTTA
>NC_134779.1:60651071-60656071 GCF_046742065.1 Oratosquilla oratoria
TAGATAGGTATATGAATATATATAATTATATTTGTAAAATGTATACATACACACACACACACACACACTATATATATATATGTATGTATATATATATATATATATATATATATATATATATATATTTGTGCGTATGTATGTCTGAATGAAAATCAAAATCACGAATTTCTGGTGTACAATATCATAAATAATATTTACTTGGTAAGAATATGTGTGCGTTCCTTTATTATCTATCTAATTTGCCTGTGTATGTATCTATCTCTTTCTATCTCTCTCCTACCCACTCCACCCATCCCCCACCTTAGCGACACAGGTTGCTACCACTACCACCAAGGCAGCGTTTTCCATTTGCAAAGGTTCCCGAAAGGTGTTGCAATCTCGCCCGAACGAAGAAGTGTGAAGGGCTGTCCCTAGTGAAAGGTTTACCATGGGTGAATTCGCGCCCAAGCTCCCAAAGCCTCAAGTTATATGGATGTGGGTCTCGTTGGTCTGTGCTACTTTTTTATTCTTTTTTTTACTTCCCCGGGAAAAGGGTATATAGGGGCTTCACCGATTTTTTACGGCAATGCGAGGCGTGTACTCAAAGGCGATCATACTTGTAGCTACAAGAATCTCGCGTATCTGTCAGGTTTTGGTTTGCGTGGATTCGCTAAGTGGATATAAAGTAAAGAGAGAAGATCTTTTGAGGGTTATGTGATTGAGGACCGAACACGTAACACATTCTTTAGAGACAAGATGGTTGATTTCTTTATTCACTCTACATCGTCAGATCATCTCGTTGATAGGGTTCGATCATGTCTTGCTTCTCATTGGGAACCAAAACATAACCCAAGACTAATCAAAGTAATCAACACAAAACTAGAAATTCGGCAATTTGGTTGGAAGGTGCCGGTTGTCGGGGGAGGATGTGGTCTGTGTGTGTGTGTGTGTGTGTGCGTGCGTGTGTGTGTGTGTGTGTGTGTATGTGTGTGTGTGTGTGTGTGAACGTGTATGTGTGTATGTGTAAACATATGTATGTGAGCATGTGTGTGTGTGTGTGTGTGAATATGTATATGTGAGCGTGTGTGCTTATGCCTGTACATGTGTGTGTGCGTGCGCGCGCGCTGAGTACCCAATGCTAAGAAGATACACGTTTGGGGCAGAGGGTCATTCAGTTGCCACATGTTGTTGAGTTGCAGGGGGTATCCAGTCTTCCATCGTCCAGCACCTTCCTCTCCCCCTTGTCACCTCCCCCTGTCGGTCCCTATCCATGGCGTCATGAGCCTGACCGCATGGCCCTCTGATATATTTTATAGAGTCGTAGTGGGCAAAAGCGGCAGAGTGGCTGGGTGACGGGCAATGTGCGCTCGAGTCCCAATGATTAAGCAGCGAATGGTGGGCTTCTCCGACGCGGGTTATGAGCGTCGTAAAGCCGGGATCCCGCTCAAGGATTGGAGCCGTAACAATAACACGGGTGTAGTGGCCCCTCGCCTTCGCCGGGTCTGCAGAGGCCGCCCTGGTCACAGTTACACTGGAGACCTTCCCGTCGCCCTGTACCGGTCGCCGTTGTCCCCGGGTTCGGACCGAAGGAGGGCGACAAGAAATATTCCTAAAATATTTTCAAGGTGCGAACACCAGCGAGGTCCGTTTTGTGGTTCGGCAAAGACGAAAACGAAAACCCCCGACGTCGACAACGACGACGACGACGACGACGGCGACGCTTCCGCGGGCAGGCAGGCAAGCAGGCAGGCAGGCAGCCGCCATGTTGGAAACTCCCCGCCTCCCTCTCTCTCTTTCTCTCTCTCTCTCTCTCTCTCTCTCTCTCTCTCTCTCTCTCTCTCTCTCTCTCTCTCTCTCTCTCTCTCTCTCTCTCTCTCTCTCTCTCTCTCTCTCTCTCTCTCTCTCTCTCTCTCTCTCTCTCTCTCTCTCTCTTAGTACCCCTCTCCCCCTCCCCCCCTCTCATCCTCTCCCCCTCTCACTCTCTTCTCCTTCCCCTCTCCCCCTCTCCCCTATCTATCTCTACCTATCTATCCTCTCTTTTTCTCTCCTCCAACCTTTCAATCTCTCTCTTCCCACCTAGGACGGCCCAGTCGCTTGTGATGAAGGCAAAACCGTCGTCACGACGTGAACGGTTTTCCGACCTGCAAGGTAAAAATGGGGGCATTCCTGGCCCAAAGGAGCTGCCCCGGCGCCCTCGCCATCGCCCGGCGAGCGAGCGAGTTCCTCCGAAGGAAAAGTGCGGAAAAGTACAGGTGCCGTGGATAGAAATCATGTGCTCGGAGGAGCTAAGCATTGTCCGGCTACTAAACTGCTATTGATTAACAATAATCTCAGTGTCTTGAAAGGTGCCAAGAAGGTCAATATCAATAGGAGAAAAGTCAATAGAGCATGTGCACTGTGAGACTGCGCAAAAAGAAGGGAGGGGAGGGGTGGGGTGGAAGGGGGTAGGGGGACCTCCCTATCCAAAGTCAAGACGACGTGAAAGAAATGGGGGGAAAGAGGGGGGAGAGAAAATCACTTCAAAAATTCCCCCCCCTTCCACGGCCTCCTCTCCATTCGATTCCATTTGGCGCCGCGCAAGGATGGCACAGTGTTTTGTTTGTAAAGCGGGTTCCTTGACAAGCTCGACACAGGGACGCGAGTCGCTGGGCTGCGAATTCAAATTGTTGCACTAAACCTGCGTAATTGGGGCGTCCGCCCTTGTCGCACCGTGGCAATACGGGCTCCGCTCTTCGCTGAGCTCCCAACTCGCTCGAGCAACGATGGCGGGCGGCGGCGGACACAGCGGCAGCAGCAGGAGCTGCTGCTGCTGCAGCAGAACCCACGTGGCCTCCTCGACGAAAGGAGGAAGCTGAGTCCGGGCAGGGCACACACACACACACACACTCTCCCGGCCTAGGTGGCACCACTCCTCTTCGCCAACGGGGGTCTGCTGCTTCGGTGCTCGGTCTATGCATAAGGCACACACTACTCGCTGCAGCCGCTTGCTCCTGTTGTTGTTACTGCTGTCTCCGCCTGCTTGGCTCTCGGCCCTTCAGCCACAACCACCACCTCTACCACATCCGCCTCGACAGCCGTCTGTGCCACTGCAGCCTGAAGCCATCTGTCCTCCCAACTTGACACCTGCTGACTTACCATCGCCGATGCTCTTGACTCGCAGCAGGTATCTGCAAAGGTAAATACGTTCTCTTAAGTTTGACTCTTGTAGACGTAGTTATAGTCGCATTTACGGGTCTGCCTGTACCTGGCCTCTTACTGAAACACTCCTGTCAGCCCCGACGCTCGACGGGTCTTCGGAAATTTCCTTCTACGGGTAACTTGTCCTCTGGTCGGTGTTGCCCTTTGACTTGCTTGTTCCTTCATCGCCTCCCAACCTTTCCTTGTGCAGTGATACACCTTCCTGTGCCTTCGACTTCTTGGACTTTGCAATGTTATTAGGTACATGTGTATTGCACAATGCCTCGTACACGGCATCCGTGTCTTGTTGCAATGATAACCGTTCACAGTGGGCATACCAGGCGCATCACTTGGGGGCATACGAGGCATAGCGTGATTATTGGAACCCGACTTAGTGCATTAAATATTCATCTGAATGAAGGAAAGTGACTTCGAACTTAGTTGCTCCACTGATTATTTTGCCTTCGAAGCGCGACTAGCTCGATCGAGTACCGCCGATTCGTTTCCTTAGTTAAACTGCGTTTTGGAGGAAACGGTGAATGGAGTCTGAGGAAAAGAAAACTTTAAATCTGTGTCTTCTGTTTGCAGACATACAGATAAAGAGATCCAGAGAGAGAGGGAGAGAGAGAGAGAAAGGAAGAAAGAGGGAGAGAGAAAGAGAGGCAGGCAGTGGTTTACAAAAAGGGCGGGCGGCAACGGACTCTCCGCTCAGCCGTGGTCGGCCAGGGCGGCCGCGGGCCGACGCTAAAGATGGCGGTTTGCCGGGCTCGCCGTGTGAGGAAAATGGCGGGACGGTCGGAGTACTTTTTTCTTTCAATATCAAACGTTTTCGTGTTTTTTTCTTCAAGAATTCAATAGCTGAGGTCCTTCTGTAGTAGCACCTGAAGGCTTCAGAGTTTCTGGAGGAAGAAATCATGTTTATATGGCTCTTTTTTATGCGGTCTATTTGTTCCGTCGATTCAAAACATCTCGAAGGAATTTCCTATTTACAAAGTGAATTATCTGTTCTTCTCTTGTAAGAAACTTACAGAAAAGTTTCTTCAGACACGATGATTTCAGTGTTAAGAAATTCAAATTTTTTGAGTGAGGTTTTAGGGTAGTTTTTTTATATTCAAATCCGAACACCTCTCAGAGTTGTGTCGAACACAACACAGGTCTGTGCGAGTAACAAAATAAGTATTCAAATCGTTAACATCTCTTCCTCGTTACTCATCCTTCGAATGAAAGAAGCTGAAGTCGAGGACCAGCAGTGTCTCGAGCTCTCGAGGATAAAAAAAAAAAAAAAAAAAAAAAAGTGGATGAGAGCTGAGGTATCTTTGAGGCCAATCTCAGCGTTATGGTCCCGCCGACCTAGTGCTCCGTCTGTCTGTTCGTCTGCGGTACGTCTCCCAACAGCTGCGTGGGTTGGTGATGGCCAGGAATGTATAGAAATATGTCTACTCCTTGCGCCCACCAGCATCAAGCCTGGGTCTTGGGACACAAGCACACCTGCTGTAAATCCATACAAGCCCTATAAGTCATCAGGTATTGTTGTACGTTTCATCCCTTTGTGTCTACGTTCATCTCAAGAAGTTCTCTCGACGTCTCGGCGGCAAAGTTCACATATTCTCCGCTACGTGTGTGCGCGTGTACGCGCGTGTTATGGTTGGCGGGTTACATGGATGAAAGCTGTGTGTGTGTGTGTGTGTGTGTGTGTGTGTGTGTGTGTGTGTGTGTGTGTGTGTGTGTGTGTGTGTGTGTGTGTGTGTGTGTCTGAGTCTGTGTCTGTATCTGTCCATCTCTCTTCTCCATCGCTCCCTTTCATTCATTCTGTCTCTCTTCTTGTTTGTCTTTCGTTTGCTTGA
>NC_134779.1:60671071-60676071 GCF_046742065.1 Oratosquilla oratoria
CGCCGACCAAACCTAATTTCCGTATTTTTTTTCTTTGCCTAAGCTTAGCGGTATGGAAGGTGGTGGTGGTGGTGGTGGTGAGGAGTGGGGAGGGAGGTGGTGGTGGGGAGGGATGGTGGGAGCTTGGACCATTCACCGTGCTACGTTTATTGCAACTTACTTGCGCGCCTGCAGCACTTGCCATGCAGCTGGGTCTCTTCTCTGCATTGCTGTTCGGAAATTAAACAATACTTTGGATATTGCAGATCGGCCTTTGCCCGGTTACACATGGGTTCGCTCGCATTACGCGCTGGCATGTATACAGGCTCTTCGTATATAGACAAGACAAGGCAGCTTCGCCAGTGCCGGCTATATCAGGCTTGCACCAGACACTGTATAGGCCAATACATAAACACTATCTTATTAATGTACGTCGTAGATTAGATGGCCCAGTCCACCGCTTAGCCAATAAGTTACCGCGTTCCAACGTTTGCATGGGCACGTAAATAGACATCAAAGCATACATGCATGACTATGAATGTGTATACCCATATATACACACACGTGTGCATGAATATTCACATACATGTCCATGCAGACATGTATGTACACAACTGTACTCGTTTGACAATACACAGAGGACTCGTGTCTATTCAGACATATGTATATAAATATACACAGGGCAACTAAATGTACAAACGCACATGAAATCATATAAAGAAATATGCATGTATAAAATTACGTTTCCATGCATAGTTTGTAAATACACATATATAAGCATGCATGTTTGCGTATGCTTGCAAATAGATATAGGCATAAAAAGTTAGACAATTACACATGCACACTACAAAGTGCAAGTACAAACACACACACACACACACACGTACACACACATACACGCACACACACACACACACACACACACACACACACACACACACACACACACACACACACACACACACACACACACACACACACACACACACACACACACACACACACACACACACACACACACACACACACACACACACACACACACACACACAAACAAACAAACAAACATGACCGGATTGGAGATGCAGACGCCAATTTAGGGTTTGCTGGTAGTACTTGTGAAGGAGCTTAGTTCGTGATTACTAATAACTTACACATGGAAGGCTGAGTGCTCGGGTCATTTAGGGTCATTCAGTCATTTGGAGGGAACACACAGGGCCAGTATCGTTTGGGGCTCTCTTATCTGTGTCGTAATAGGGAGATCCAAGTAGGCCGACCGTCTTTCCCTTTCTCACGGTTCTATTGTTTTTCGCTTATACTCCTCTCCCTCCTCCTCCTCCTCTTCCTCCCCCTCATCCCCCCTTCTCTTCCTCCCCCTCCTCCTCTTACCCCTCTTCCTTCCCCTCTTCCTCGCCCTCCTCCTCCCCCTCCTCCCACTCTTCCTCCTCTTCCTACACCTCTTCCACCACCTCCTACTGTTGCTCCTTCCTCCTCTTCCACCTCCTCCAACTCCTACTATTACTTATTACAACTCCTTCTCCTCCTCCTCCCATTCTTTCTACTCCCCTTCCACCTCCTCATACTCCCATTCCTCCTCCTCACCCTCATTCTCCTCTTCCTCCTTCTCTTCGTTCACCTCTGTCTCGTGTTCCTCTTGCTCCTCTCCTCTCCTCCTCCTTGTCCTCCTACTTTTCCTCCTCCTGCATTTCCTTAATATAATTTTTTTCTTCGTCTCTAGATCCTCAGCTTGTTTTCTCTTCTTCGTTCTAATACTCATGTCTCTCTTCCTCGTCATCCTTTTTTCTGTGTTTTATTATTCTTATTTTGTTTCTTTTGTTCACCTTCAGTACTATTACCATACTTCGTTCACTCGTTTCTACTGCTTGTTCTGAGGTGATATTTCTCTTTTATCCTTCCTCATGCGTACTTATCATTTCTTGTTATTTTTTTTCTTTCTCAACTTGAGGAACTATGTTCGTTTATTCCTTGTACTTCCAGCCAATTTTCCCTTTTTCCTGCTCCTGGATTTCGCACAATGATTTTCCATTCCGTTCTTCATCCTTATCGAGAACCATCTACGCCGACTTTTTCCTACGTTCTGATTCTTCGGCAGAAACTCTGCTGTTGCTGTTCTTCGGCGGTCTCTTGTGGTTCTTTCGTAAAACCCCCGTTTCTGCGAACTCTCTGCCGAAAACGCCCTTCGGACCTTCTACCCCATGTTCTTCACCCTGTTTCTCGTTCTAATTCTTCGGCAGAAACTCTTCGGTTCTTCGGCGGTCTCTTGTGGTTCTTTTGCAAAACCCCCGTTTCTGCGAACTCACTGCCGAAGACGCTCTTCGGACCTTCTACCCCATGTTCTTCAGCCTATTTCTCGTTCTAATTCTTCGGCAGAAATTCTTCCGTTCTTCGGCGGTCTCTTGTGGCTCTTTCGCAGGACCTCTGCTTCTACGAACTCACTGCCGAAGATGCTCGGAACTTCTTTCTCATGTTCCTCATCTTTTTGACCGAACTCTGTCCTCCCCCACGGCAAGGGAAGACCGTCCCGCCCAGGAAACGGGTAGAAACTTCATTGGTGTCTTCAGATCGCTAAGCAACTTGTTTGTCCAGCTTTTCGTATCTGGACTATTCGTATAATTCTAATTCAGAAAAAATTTCCTACTCCTCTCCTCTTCCTTATTTTCCTCCTGGTCTTCCTCCTATTCCTCCTCCTGCTGCTCCCCCACCCCTTCCACTCCTCCTCCACCTCCTCCTCCTCCTCTTCCTCCTCCTCCTAGCCATATCAGGTATTGAATACATGTGTTTTATGCAAGCAATACTTTAAGGACTTTACTGGCGCCCATACAGATCAGAGTAACGCAGCATTCTTTTATGATTGTCGACTATTCTCGACTGAAAGAGAAACGCTAATAAGTTCTAAACTCTATCCCTCCATTCTGCTACTCGCCTTAAATCTCTTCTTTACCACCTCTGTGACTACATCTCTTTGATATTGTCCCCAAGGATAGAAGCGATGGTTAATCGGTGATAAACTACAAGTACTCCTCCTACTCCTCCACCTCCTCCTCCTCCTCCTCCTCCTCCTCCTCCTCCTCCTCCTCCTCTTTTCCTCACCTTCTTCGCCTTCACCTCTTTCTTCTCAAGGTCTCTTCCTAACCTCCTCCTCCTCCTCGTCCTCCTCCTCCTCCTCCTCCTCCTCCTCCTCCTCCTCCTCCTACACCTCTTCCTCCTACTACTACTCCTCTTTCTCCTTTTCCTCCCCTTCTTCTCCTCCATCTCTTCCTTCTCAAGGTCTCTTCCTATCCTCTTCCACCTCCTCCTCCTCCTCCTCTCTCCTCCTCTTCCACCTCCTCCCTTCTCCCCTTCTCACCCTATTTCCCTTCGTTCTCCTCCTCTTCGTCTTCTTACTCGTCCTCCACCTCCTCTTATTCATCTTCCTCTTCTCTCTCCTCTCCTACCTCCTCCTCCTGTCCCTCCTATTCCTCCTCCCTTAGCTCCTACTCTTCCATTACCTCTCCTTTTCTTCCTCCTCTTCTTCCTCCTCCTCCTCTTTCTCTTCCTCCTCCTTCGCTCTCTGCTCCCGATTTCCCACCTCTCTTCCACGGCTTTTCTATACTCTCTTCAATAGCCCTGTTAATTTTCTTCCTCTATCCCCTCCACCTTCTCTAACAACTTCTGCCTTCCAGCTTCCACTGAAATCACCTTTTCCAGTATTCTCGTGTCCCTCTCTTCTACTCTTACTTTTCTTCCTCTTCCTTCTCCTCCTCCTCCTCTTTCTCTCTTTCAACTCCTCTTTCTGCTTCTCCTTATACGGCACCTATTCCTCTTTGCCTTTTTTTATCCTTCTTCTTTCTATTCCTCTTTCTCATGTTCTTCATCTCCCTCCTCTTTCTCCTCCTCTTTCTTTTTTCTCCTACTCTTCCTCCTTCATTCCTTCCCTATCTCAGCCTCCCTCTCAGCCTCCTCCCCTCCTCCTCCTCCTCCTTGTCCTCCTTCTCCTCCTCCTCCTTCTCCTCCTCCTCCTCCTCCTCCTCCTGCTCCTCCTCCTCCTCCCACTCCTCCTACTCCTCCTTCTCCTTCTCTTCCCTCAGCTCCTCTCTCCTCTTCCTCTTCATCTCCGTCTTCATCCACGATTTCCTCCTCCTCCTCCTCCTCCCACTCCTCCTACTCCTACTCCTCCTCCTCCTCCTTTGCTTACCACGTATGTGGTATTGATTGCAGGTTATGTAATCACTATTCCAAGACCTTTAGTAATATAGAGTTCCCGGCTGCCATTACGGAGGTCCGGGTTCGAATCCCGCCCAGGGCTGAAATAATTTCAGTATCGCTGCGCTGCGGGTTGTTACTCAAACTATCGTGGACCGGGAGCTGGGTGTGTTTGTGTGCGTGTAAGGTCATAGCATTACCCATAAATCGGTCTTATATGAGCTTTGATATCTCTTCCGGGAGGGAAATAACTGTCGATCACAAGTCCAACATGTGATCCAAGACCATGGTGAATCGCACACACACACATACACATACACACAAACACACACACACACACACACACACACACACACACACACACACACACACACACACACACACACACACACACACACAAATATATATATATATATATTTTTTTTTCTTTTCACTTGAAACTTGTCTCCATTAAAAAGATGTTGCTGACTGCCCTCCTGTTTATTTGTTTGTTTGTTTGTTTTTGTTTGTTTTCTTTTGTTTGTTTTTCACCACCTCCCTCATCCTCATCTTAATCTCCCTCCCACCCCCCTTCGTATCTTTCAGCATCTCATCCTCCTCTTCCTCTTCTTCCTCTTCTTCTTTCTCTTCTTTTTCGTCTTTCTCTTCCTCTTCCTCTCCTTCCTCTTCTTCTTGCTCTTCGAACTCTTTCTCTTCCTCTTTTCTCTTTTTCTTCCTTTCCCTTCTTCATCTAAATAGTACTTTTTCCTCCTACATCTCCTCTCTTCCACCTCCTCCTTTTCCTCATCCTCATCCTCTAATATTCTTTATCACATTTC
>NC_134779.1:60696071-60716071 GCF_046742065.1 Oratosquilla oratoria
CCCCGGGCGAGGATCGAACCCGGACCTCCGTAGTGGCAGGCCAGAGCTCTAACCACAGCGCCATGTGCTTGTGTGTGTGTGTGTGTGTGTGTGTTTGCGCGCGCGCGCGTGTACGTTTGTGTGTGTGAGTATAAGCATACATATCTATGTGTATGCATCTACTTGTGAGTATGAGAGATCACATATGCATTTATATAATCATTTATGTGCAAGCACGCGTCCGTGCGCCTTGGAGCTCTGTCGAGCGCGTGTGGGTGCACATAAATAAAATTCATTCTTCCTCTTTGTTTATGTCGAGTGGCCCCAATCATGTGCGTCCACAGCCGTACACAGCCATGTGCGTGTACAGCCGCACACGTACACAGAAGAAGGTGGGAGGGTAGTAGGGGGGGGGGGTGAAGGGTTCGGGGTAGGGAGTGGGGGGTGAATGGGTAGTGAGATTTAATCAATATAACTCATAAATTTCAAATACCCATTTCATCTTAAGTTTGCGTGTGTTTGCATTCACGGGGGGTCGAATATTTCAACACTCATATATTTTGATGGGTTTTATTTTGGTGAAAGACAGATTGTTTTATTCAGTTGAAGATCTGGGTTTACCCTGAAAGGGTACCAGGTCGATTGAGGTCCACTTCAAGGCTGAGGTTGATCCTTATTTGAATAAAATCCCCTGACGACTGCATAGAAACTGAACGTGACGTCATTCTATTGAAGGAATTAACAGTGGGAGGTATATTGAAGCAACGTTAACTTCTTCGATGCCATACCTCACTGTATAGATTTGCTGTTACAAGCGGCAAGTGATTTCATTCATTTTACATAAGTATCGATCGTAGGAGGTCCCATTCAGTTCAAAGAACATCAGCCCCCCCCAAAAAAAAAAGAGAGTGGGAGAGGGGAGGATATTTGCTACAAAAGCTTATACAATATCCCTCTCCCTCCCCTCCATGTACTAAAGGTATATTATCCTATCCAGAGATGGCAATACCTTCCCCTTCCTCATTCGGCATTATCCGGTCCTCGATACCACCCTACCACCACAACCACAACCACAACCACAACCACAATCACAATCACAATCACAAACATCACCATCATCAAAATCAAAATCACAATCACAATCACAAGCACCATAATCACCATAACAATCATCACTATATCAATCATCACCATCACAATCATCACCATCACAATCATCACCATCACAATCATCACCATCACAATCATCAACATCACAATCATCAACATCACAATCATCACCATCACAATAATCACCATCACAATCATTACCATCACAATCATTACCATTACAATCATCACCATCATAATCATCACCATTAAAATCATCACCGTCACAATCATCACCATTACAATCATCACCATCGTAATCATCACCACCACCGCCACCACCACAGCAGCAGCAGCAGCAGCATCGCCTTCTGCGTGAGAAGAGCTGTCGGCCATTCGTGTGCGGCAGTTCCTCAAGACGCTATTATCTGGCCATGGTCGAGGTCCGAGTTCTCCTGAGTGAAGACCAACTAAACCACGGCCGCTATCACATCGCCCGAAGTCAACATTTACCCTCTTCAATGCGGCGACGCGTTGTACACTTGGAACTCCAGCTAATTCCAGACTCCTTGGTTCCATTTTCCGTGGACAGATCGGGGACAAAATGGTGCCCCGGTCCACCGGGACGAGGTTTCCGTCCCGTGTGTGATTCTTAGCTGGATAAAATCGTCTGTTTCCGGGGTAAGATGAGACCTTCCAGTGGCGTTCCCGTGGTGAAGGAGTACAGGCAGACACGCACGAATCACTTGCGGGGCCAGGAGTGATGCGAAACATCAGCAATGGAGGTCGAGAGAAGAGAGGCGATCTACCTGCATGCCTCCTTACTGACTTGCCTCTTCACTTACCTTCCTCCCTATCTACTTCCCTATCTTCTTGCCTCTTCATTTACCTTCCTCCCTATCTACCTCCCTATCTTCTAGCCTCTTCACTTACCTTCTTACCTATCTATTTGCCTTTTCACTTACTTCTTTATCTACTTGCCTCTTCACTTCTCTATCTACTTGCCTCTTCACTTACCAACTTCCCTATCTACTTGGCTCCCTGTCTATCTACTTAGTTTACTATCTACTCTCTCATCCCTCCTCTCTCATTCTCTCTCTCTCTCTTTCTCTCTCTCTCTCTCTCTCTCGCGTAGGCCTACCACATCCCTGCTACAAAGTTCTCCTCACACCTTCCTACACAAAATAAACCACACACATGTCAGGGCCCGATTACCGTTGCCGGTTCCAAAGGGGACCGCATGATCCTCCACAAGAGGAACTCTTCCCCAAGAGAGTAAAGAGTAATCACAGCTGCATTTCTGATCTCCAATTGATGATATGAGACACAAATTAAAGAGACTCAGTGTACATCAGGGGGAAAGAAAGGTTCTCGATTGTAATCGGCGATTTATTGATGGAGCTAAGAGGGACGGGCCACTCCTGCTGGCGGCGAAGAAGAAGGTGCGCTTGTCAGGGGACCCCAGGCGTCCGGCACAGGTCTTCTGGGATGAGTGGGAGAAATGCGAAGGAGGGGCAAGTGATGATTCTGCTGTGGTGAGGGAACTAGTGGTGAAAATGATTGTGGTTGTGGTGGTTATAGTGGTCTTGGTTGTGGCTGTGGTGGTTATGGTGGTCTTGGTTGTGGTTGTGGTGGTGGTTATGGTTGACTGGGTTGTGGTGGTACTGGTTATGGTGGTCTTGGTTGTGGTTGTGGTGGTTATGATAGTCTTGGTTGTGGTTGTGGTGGTCTTGGTTGTGGTTGTGGTGGTTATAGTTCTCTTGGTTGTGGTTAAGGTGGTCTTGGTTGTGGTTGTGGTGGTTGTGGTTGTGGTGGTCTTGGTTGTGGTGGTTATGGTGGTGGTTACCTGTGGTGATGGTTAGCTGAGTACGGTAGTCTCAACAATAACCGTGGTGTTAATGATGGTGGTCGTCATTTTGGTGTGAAAAAATGGTGGTAATGATAATTATAAGTTGTGTGAACGTTACTTACGCTTATGTTGCTGTTGGTGATAACCATGGTGGTAGAAATTCTATTGCAAATAATGGTGCAAGTGGTGATACTGGTAGTGAACAACAAGTGTCTGTAGGTGTCAGTTTTGTACGAGTATGTACTGGTTCAGTATGTAGGGGACAGAAGGGCGGTAACATCATTTGCGGTGACATGACTAACAAGCATTGTCAACCAGTTATTTAATCCAATCACTGCCCAGTTGCCAGTTAGGTTAGTGGTTAGGAAGGTATGTAGGTAGGAAGGCAGTAAGAAGGAAAATGAGGGACAAAAAATAAATAAATAAAACACTTAGTACAGGTATGATAATAAGTAATGTCACTATTTTCTAAACTCTTCGCTCACGCCACTCAATAATAGCTGGTTTTGACCGAACGTTTTTGAAATGAAGAACAAGACTTAATGTGGCGACTATACTTATGGAGGGGGCAAAGATAAATGTGGAGGGCGCTCGTATGTTGCTGAGCGGTGGAGGTCAGCGTTGTTGGAGGTAGTGATCGGTGAGATCAGGTGGTCTAGTGGAGGGAGAGATGGAGAGAAGGAGGGAGGGAGGGATGGAGGGATGGAGGGAGGGAGTTAGCAAGGAGGTATGTCTCGACTTGTAATGGAGGAAGTTGTGATTGTGGGACCGTCAGGTTGGTGGTGGTTGGTGGTGATGGTGGTTGATGGTCGTGGTGGTTGGTGGTATGGTGTTAATAACAGCTTAACGACCAGACGTTGAGAAAGAGAAGAATAGAAAAAGAGGAGAAGAAATAAAGAGTAGATATAAGAGCAGGAGGGAAAGCAAGAGGAAAGAAGAGGAATACGATTAAGAGAATGAGGAAAAATTGTATTAATGATTAATTCTACTTTTGTTATTTATTTGTTTGTCGTTTTCTATTAATTCTAAAACTATTATTTGATTACCTGTGGTGATGGTTACTTATCTATTTATTTATTTGTTGGGTTGAATTGTTTATTTATTCATTTTATTCTTATTTATCTATTTATTTTCTTTTTGTTTGTCTACTTATCTATTTATACTTATTTTATAATTCATTATGTATTTACTTTTCATTATCTATCATTATTTCTTGTGTATTATTATTTTTTCATTATCATTATTTTTATCATCATCATCATCATCATCATCATCATCATCACCATTACCATCACCATCACCATCACCATCACCATCACCATCACCATCATCATCACTATCACCATCGTCATCATCATCATCATCATTTTTAATTTACTTATTCATTTTTTTTTCATTTAGCCATTATTTTTTCAAACTTATTGAAGTTGATTCTTGTTGTACCTACCCGTTCTTCCGTAAGGGGACCAGCTGCCCCTTCCGAAGCAGAATCAGGATCTTCTTGTTCGAAGAACTGAGCTTCTGGTAACGGACCCTCGACGAATGGAAATTGAGGTTCTCCCTTGCAAGGAGGCAAGAGGTGTTCCATTGCAGATATATGGATGGTCTCTGAGGTAACATAACATTATAGGGGGAATGTATGGGGCAAGGTGATATATTCGCACACACACACACATGAACGCACACACACACGCACACATGAACGCACACACACACGCACATACGCACACACGCACACACGCACACACGCACACACACGCACATACACACACACACACATTATATATATATATATATATATATATATATATATAATAAACACCGAATACCACAGTTTCAGATCATGCTTACTCATACAACCAATACATACAAATGTGTGTGTGTGTGTGTGTGTGTGTGTGTGTGTGTGTGTGTGTGTGTGTGTGTGTGTGTGTGTGTGTGTGCGTGTGTGTGTGTGTGTGTTTCTCTTTTGTGGGCGTGCGCATGTGCACACGTAGGTACCTGTGTACCTCGCAATATACAACACGTTAAGAAGCAATCAGACACATAACCAGACATACAAGAAACCTTTGAATAGGGACCCAAGGTAGGGGAGAGCTTCGTTAGGGGTCTTCAAGAGGGCGCAAGGGACATCGCATTGCCCCTAAGCACCCTTTCCATTAGGGGCTCCCTACGTGCCCCCCTGGGTCCCGGCCCACCTAGGGTGGAGGGGCGTCTCGTTCCACGTAAAATCCACCATTAGTTGAAGTGCTATTGCCGCTATTTTTCTTCTTGAATAAATCTAATTGCACGGATACAAGCGGAAGGGTGTACGGGTGGGTTTGGGGACGGACTGAATGGAGGAAGGGGGGGAGGGAGGGAGGAATGGAGAGGATGGGAGGGAGGAAGAGAGAGGAGGGGAGTGAAGAATGGAGAGGAAGGGAGGAAGGAAGGGGAGTAGGGATAAAGGAATGGAGAGGGAGGGAGGAAGGGAGAGGAGGGGAGTGAAGAATGGAGAGGAAGGGAGGAAGGAAGGGGGGCAGGGATGAAGGAATGGAGGGGGAGGGAGGGAGGGAGGAAGGGAGAGGAGGGAAATGATGAAGGGAGAGGAAGGGTGGGAGGAATGGAGAGGAGGGGAGCGAGGGAGAGGAGGTTAGGGAAGAAGAGAAAGGAGAGGAGGGAGAGAGAAAGGAAGAGGAGGAAGGAAGAGGAGGGTAGTGAGGAAGGGAGAAGAGGAAGGTAAGAGGATTGGAGAAGGGAAGGATAGATGTGTGTATAGAATGGGTAAAAGTAGGTAAGAGAGGTGAAGAAGTAAGGAAAGCGGAAGAAAATAAGAAAAAGCTACAAAGAGAAGGAAGAGAGAGAGAGGATGAGATAGGACGGAAAGGAATAGAACATGCGAGGAAATAGGGTAGGAAAGGGATGAAAGGAGAGGATAGGGGGGAGAGGGGAGAGGGTGTGTGGGGACATAGACGAGAGAGTGAGAAAGGAAGGGAACAGAAAGGAAGAGAGTAGGAATGGAAATGGGAAAGATAAAGGAATAAAGGAAAGGAAGGAGAAGTGAAGAGAGATATGGTAGGAGAAAGGAGGGTGAAGGAAGGGAAAGGAGGAGGAGGAGGAGGAAGAGGAGGAGGAAGAGGAAGAGGAAGAGGAAGAGGAAGAGGAGCTCAAGAGAGGAAAAATATGGACCAGTGAAGAATACAGAAGGGAGATGGAAGGACAGGGGAAGGGTAGTATAATGGATAGGGAGTTATAGGGGAGTTACAGGGGTGGTGGGAGGGAATGGAAGGGGTGGAGGGGAAGGAAAGGGGTGAAAGGAAAAGGGTTGTAGGGAAGTCGAGGTGGATACAAGAGCAGGGATGTTTATCATATCATAGGGTGAGTGTGAACCTGTCATATACAAAGGGGAAGTAATTCCTTGACTGTTAAGTCAGCTAATGAGGTAATATTCTATTCTTGGCTTCTGAAATGATTTCTAGTGGGGTCTCAAGAGGTGGCTGTCACACTAGATTCGGGGTAAAGGGGCTGGACTGGTTGGTGGCTTTAGGAACAGCCGCCTTTGGAAGAGGGCTCTCCGGATGACCTCCGAAGAACCTCATGAACTTTTGTTATGTTCATTGTTCTTCATCTGTTCTTTGGTCCGATTGATTCAACGAAGGTAATGATGTGCTTTATATATTTCGTTTGTGCTATTGCTAAGTAATCTATCGGTATGCTCTTCCTTTGTAATCCTTAGTATTCCTAGTGCATTTCATAAGATAGTCATGATTAACATTATATTGGTGGTATGATTTGTTGACGTCATTTTGGTCAAAATAGAATAATTCTGTCGTGGTTGAGTAGCTAGTTAAGGTGATTATAGAATCTGTTCCTACAGTGAATGTGTGCAGATGGATGTTGAGGTTCTGGGTTGAGATTGAGGGTATTGGTTGACGTGGTGAGACTTCTTGGGATAGATGTTTTGTTATCTATCTTAGCTTCTGTTTATCTATTAATCTATTCGTCTATTTATCTATCTATCACTTATTGCATTTGTCATTCTCCTATTTGTTTTATTTTTCTGTTTACTTTTATTTGTTGAACTATCTATTTATTCGTTTACTTTATCGTTTATTTATTCTTTTTATTTGTGTATTTATTGTATGCCAATCATTTATGTGCTGTTATTTTTTTATTTGTTTACATTGATGCTCTTGGAAAGATGGCCGGTGAGACTGCAGAATTTGGTATCACTGAACGATTTTATTTATTTATTTTATTTATTTACTTATTTTTATTTATTTATTTATTTTAATTGATCTTTATTTATTTATTTATTTATCTATCTATTTTCAATTCCTCTATTTTATTTTCTATTTTATTCGTTTATTTATTTTCATTTATCCATTTATATATTTATTTTGTTATTTATTTTATTATTCATTCACTTATATATATTTATTTATTTTTCTTTTTACGAGATGTCCGCTAGAAGATGGATGGTATGTTGATTGTTCGCGACTTCTATTGGGGTTTAGTTGGCTGTTAACCTAACCATTAAAGCTGAAAACAATGTTTAGGTGACTGTTAAACGAGTCGTTAGGGTTGGAGGCTGTCACGTTGGCAGTTAAGACCCCAACAGTGTTGTGACTATAAGTTAAAGCATTAGTTAAATCATTACTTAATTCTGCTGTAACGGTGCCCCCATGTATTCTAATCTGGTCCCTCGCAAGGTTGCTTTACTCACATGAATGAACCCCGAATTGAATAAGATATGAATTGGTTACTGAACAGGTCTGCTTCGTCGTAACTAGACTGGAATGTGGGAATACTGTGGAAGGACAGGCCTAGACAGATTTGTTGAAGAAATAAAAGAAAATATACAACTAATGTCTATGCTTTAATGGCGTGTATGTTTCCATTAGACCTCTCAACAGGTTAATCCAGGTTTGAATTAGGTTGTTCTATTAGGTAACTGCCAAAAGTCATAGCTGGGCGCGCTCTTAGGTGCGTTCCTAGGTGCGTTCCGCTGTAGTTTGTCCGCAGTTAGCGCTCCCTGCAATATAGGTGCAGGTATACTATGTGGCCTACCAGACTTTTATTTCATTATGAACCTGTCTCGTAAGCTTTGATAGTGTGGGAGCGCTAAATGCGGCCAAACTAAAGCGGAACGCACAGAGGAACGCGCCCAGCTCTGCCTAAAGTAATTGATTTAATCACAACTGTTCACTGTTTGATTGCTGAAGAAACTGATAAATCTGATAAATCAATGGATGAATAGGTAAATAAGTAAATAGATAATTAGAAATAGATGAATAGATAGATGGAACATCATGTCAAATTCTTGTTAATTATCACATACTTTTTCGAAGAGGTACCTTCCAAGGAGTCGCTGAAGAGGAGGAGAAAGGAGAGGAAGAAGAGGAGGAGAAGAAAGAAGAGTAGTAGTAGGAAGAGGAGAAGAAATAGGAGAAAGAGGAGGAGGAAGGGGAAGAGGAGTAGGAGGAGGATAAAGACGAATTGGAGTGCCTTAAAGAGTAGGAACGGAAGTGATTTGTGAATCGTCGCGTAACTTGACCCATGGTGAGGACGAAACTGGCCCCCCTACCTCCCCCCTTCCCCCTTCCCCCCCTTCCCCCCTTCCCCCTTCCCCCTTCCCCCCCCTTCCCCCACCTCCCTCTGCAAGTGATTCGTGAAAGCGGCTGATCTTAAAATACTTTTTACGAGGCGATAAGACAAAACTGAAGTCTTAGTTATTGTGATCTCACTGTCGCCCCGAAGTTCCCGAAGAACTGACCATTAGGTTCCTTTTTATGGTGGATTTTTTTCGAGTGAGTCTAATACAGACACCTCGTGTTCATCACTTAATGGACACAGGAAAAGAAAAACCGAAATAGGATATAATGGATTTTAGATTTTTTTTTTTTTCATCTTCTTATATCTACCTACAAGCATCATATTTGTAACTTTTACATTTGATTAGCACTGATAACCGGCATCCTTCTAATGCCTTTGTGTGTCTGTGTGTGTGTGTGTATATATATATATATATATATATATATATATATATATTTACATCGTTTTATATTATTTTTAATTAGAATGTTAGTAATTGGCTTTATAGTCAGAATTGTCTTTGGACTGAATTAAATCATCTGGTATTAGCTTCTTTATTATTGGTTTTATTAATCTCTTTATATAAGCATTTATTCTTTACTCTTTGAGACAATGGCTGGGAATAGTGTCAAATAAGGTTCAAATGTAAATAAAATCCATGGGCACTAACCAGACAAAAGAAGTAGAAAGATATATAAGTATATCTGCTGCCTCAATTTCCACTTACTGGAAACAATAAAGAAAAAAAAAACTCCTCCGCAATTTTGAGCGATAAGCAACAGAGATTGTCAGAACGTCAGCTGCTATCCAATTTAACAAAAATTGTATCAGAGAGAACATTACTGGAAACCGTCAATTCGACAAAGGCGGGCAAGGGTCCTTAATTCATCTCACAGACGTTTCTGTGAAGACTGTGTATCTTGGGCTAGCAATGACAAGGAGAGGGAATCTAACCCCCGTTGTAAGTTCTTCTTATATGGAAAGATGGTGGAATTACAATAGAAGCTAAGAATAAAAAAGCTTGGACCAAGTGTCAACCCCCCGGGGGTTGCACTTCCAGACGCAAGTAACGGTGTTGGAAGGGACGTGATTCTCTCTAACGTCCATCTTCCAGGACCAAAGCTTGTAGATATCTGTTGTTGGTCATTGTACAATACACAGTATAGCTCATACGCTTATGTACAGATGCGCATGTGTATGTGTGTATAGATATGTTTCCATATGTATGTGTGTATACATATGTTTACATATGTATATGTTTTTGTACTATATATGTGTATATACATAAGTGTGTACCTACGTGTAGTGTCAATACATATGTATGTATATATATATATATATATATATATATATATATATATATATATTTATATATATATATGAATTTTTAATTTACAAATGCTCCAATATCAACTTGTGTATTAGTGCAAATGAAATAATGTTTCATTAACATACGAATATTTACGCAAACATACACAGATCTTTTCATCTGCGTACGTAATATGCACTTACCCAAGTTTACATGTCCACTAATACTTACATATCTAACGCAACCTATACCTACGTATTCTGTACACATGCTCCCCATCCCTTTTGCATACATATAGGCGTACGCGAATGTAATGAATGTTTATACACCAACATCTCCACATAGGCTCGTAAAAGATGCCAAGTGGGCCAATGTATATGGAAAAAGAGGAAAAATGGTCAGCGCGCCATTTTGCAGGTGGAAGGGGTGGTAGAAGGCACCGGCCGAGAATATTGGGGGCCAGGGGTGGCCGATGCAAATCATGCTGGAAGGTCTGAGACATTAATGTTCTCTTGGTCGGCGAGTTAAGAGGACTCGTCGGAACTTGCCCAGTATATCACAGCAGCCGCTAAATAACGGGTCAGAGGGGTGGGAGGTAGTGTATAAGGGGTTAGGGGGAGGGGGAGGTTAGGGGGTTAGGAGGACGGGGACGAGGCAAAGGAAGGGGAGGGAGGAAGGGGACAGAAGACTTCTGGAGCGTGGCTGTCCTCGTAGCTTCTCTGCTTTTTACTGAGCGTCGAGATAATTCTAAGCTTAAGTGGCTCCCGTGAAATGGAACTCTCGCTCTCTCTATGTTGGATGGGCCTGTCAGAACGAGAGAGGGAGGGAGAAAGGAAGGAAGGAAGGAAGGGAGGGGGGAGGGGAAGGCACAGAGGCAAAGGCGAAAGTGGTGTGGAGAGAGAGAGAGAGAGAGAGAGAGAGAGAGAGAGAGAGAGAGAGAGAGAGAGTGAGTGAGTGAGTGAGTGAGTGAGTGAGTGAGTGAGTGAGTGAGTGAGTGAGTGAGTGAGTGAGTGAGTGAGTGAGAGAGGGAGGGAGGGAGGGAGGGAAGAAAGGACAGAGGGAGGGAATGAGGGAGATAGGGAGGAAAGGAGGGAGAGAGGGAGGAAAGGAGGGAGAGAGGAAGGGAGAGAGGGAGGGAAGAAGTGAGAGAGGGAGGGAAGGAGGGAGAGGGAGGGAAGGAGTGAGAGAGGGGGAAGGGAGGGAAAGGGAGGGAGAGGGAGAGGGAGGGAGGGGGAGAGGGAGAGGGAGGGAGGGGGGAGAGGGTGGGAGGGAGAGGGTTGGAGGGAGAGGGAGAAGGAGGGAGGGAGGAAGAGAGAGAGAGGTAAAGAGGGAGTGGGAGAGGGGACAGGGGAGTTAGTAAGCTATGGAGATATGCAGGAGAGCACCCTCCTACGTCCAGCCCCCCCCTCTCTCTCTCTCTCTCTCTCTCTCTCTCTCTCTCTCTCTCTCTCTCTCTCTCTCTCTCTCTCTCTCTCTCTCTCTCTCTCTCTCTCTCTCTCTCTCTCTCTCTTTCTCTCTCTTTCTCTCTCTCTCTTTCTCTTTCTCTTTCTTACTCTCTCTATCTTAATCTATATGTACTCTCTCTCTTTCCCCCACTCTCTCTGTCTATCTTACTGTATGTCTGCCTTTATGCATTTTTCTTGTTTGTCACACTGTTTCTGTCTGTGTCGGCCTATCTGTCTACCTTTTTCTCTCTGTTTTTGTCTGTCTCTGTCTATCTGTAGGTCTTCATCGTCCCTCCTCTTTCTTCCTCTCCCCTTCTCTCCCCTCCTCTCCCCTCCTCTCCCCTCCTCGCCTATCCTCTCTCCTCCTCTCCCCTCCTCCCTCCTCTCCCCTCCTCGCCTATCCTCTCCCCTCCTCTCCCCTGCACTTCCCTTCTCTCCCCTCCTCTTCCCTCCTCTCCCTTCCTCTCCCCTCCTTGCCTATCCTCTCCCCTCCTCCCTCATTCCCTCTCCCTTCCTCCCTCTCTTTTCTTCCCCTCCCATCTCCCCTTTTCTTCTCTCCTCTCCCTCTCCCTCTCTTCTTGCCCTTCCCCCTACCTCCCACCCCTTTCTTCTTCCCTTCCATTTCGACGACGTAAATATCTTCGCGTTTCTCTCTCTCATCAATTAACTTTCCTCCCCTTCCCGTCTTTAGCCACTTCGCCCTCCCTAACTCATCCATTCCCCCTCCTCTCTCCCTAAACATCCTCGTCTTTCCCTAACTCACCTCCTCTCTCCCTGACCCTCCTCCTCTCCCCCCTAAGCCTTCTCCTCTCCCCCTAACCCTTCTCCTGTCTCCCTAATCCACATCCCCTCCCCCTAATCCTCCTCCTTTCTTCCTGACCCTCCTCCTCTCACTCTAACCCTCCTCCTCTCCCCCTAACCCTTCTCCTCTCTCCCTAACCCTTCTCCTGTCCCATAACCCTCCTCCTCCTCCTCATTCTCTAACCCTCCTCCTCTCCCCCTAACCCTCCTCCTCTCCCCCTGACCCTCTTTCTCTTTCCCTAACCCACCTCCACTCTTCCTGACCCTCCTCCTCTTTCCCTAACCCTCCCATTTCTCTAACCCTCCTCTTCTCCCTAACCTTCCTCCTCTCCCCCTAATCTACCTCCTCTCCCGCTGACCCTCCTCCTATCCCCTAACACACCTCCTCTTTCCCTAACCCTCCTCCTCTCCCCCTAACCCTCCTCCTTTTTTCCTAACCCTCCTCCTCTCCCCTTAAACCTCCTCCTCTCCCCCTAACCCTCTTCCTCTATCCCTTCACCTCCCCACATCTTCCCTCTCGTTCTCCTTCCTTTCCTCCTTCCCGTCCTCTCCTCTTATACTCCTCCTTCCTCTAGCCTTCTTTCTCTTCCTCTACCATGCCCTCTCCTCTCCTCCCCTCCCCCTTCACCTCCTCTCCTGTCGCATTACCTTTTGTCCTTTACCTCCTTTATACCAATATATTCCATCCTTTACTTCCTTTATGCCAATATACTCCTCCTTTTACCAATCCTTTACCTCCTTTATACCAATATACTCCATCCTTTACCTCCTTTGTACCAATATACTCCATCCTTTACCTCCTTTATACCAATATACTCCCCCTTTTACCAATCCTTTACCTCCTTTATACCAATATAATCCATCCTTTACCTCCTTTATACCAATATACTCCTCCTTTTACCAATCCTTTACCTCCTTTATACCAATATATTCCATCCTTTATACCAATATGCTCCTCCTTTTACCAATCCTTTACCTCCTTTACCAATCATTTCGTTCCCATTCTCTCTCTTTTGTCTCAATAGTTTGCATCGCATCTGATCTCACTTTTTCTACCTTCCATTCTGCAATCCATTCTCCGACTCATTTTCCTCCTCTTCCTTATCCTCCTCTTCCTTCTCCTCTTCCTTCTCTTCCTCTTCCTTCTGCTCCTCTTCCTTCTCTTCCTCTTCCTTCTTCTGTTCTTCCTCCTCCTACGCTTCCTTTTTTCCTCTTCCCTTTCCTCCTTTTCCTTCACATCTTCCTTCTCCTCTTTTCCTTTTCTTCTTTCCTTCGCTTTAATACCCACACCACGCCAGCCCCTCTTTGATATTGTCCTCATTGTCTTCCTCCTCCTCCTCCTCCTTCTCCTCCTCCTCCTTCTCCTCCTCCTCCTCCTCCTCCTCTTCATCTTCCTCCTAATCGCCCACCTTCTTCTCCTCCTCCTCGTCCTTCTCCTCCAACCTATTCCTCTTTTTCCTTAAACCTACTCCTCTTTCTTCGTCTCTTCCTCCCTCTCCTCTTCCTCTTCCTCCTCCTAGCCCCTTCCTTCCTTTTGCTTCACCTTATCCTCCTCATCATACTTATCCTCATCCTTGTCCTCATCCTCGTCCTCATCCACACTTTACCCTCATCCTACCCTCACTCCTTACCTGTCTCTCCCCCCCCTCATCCTCGTCCTCATCCACACATTTACCCTCATCCTACCCTCGCTCCTTACCTGTCTCTCCCCCTCCTCATCCTCGTCTTCATCCACACTTTTACCCTCATCCTGCCCTCACTCCTTACCTGTCTCCCCCCCCTCATCCTCGTCCTCATCCACACATTTACCCTCATCCTACCCTCGCTCCTTACCTGTCTCTCCCCCTCCTCATCCTCGTCTTCATCCACACTTTTACCCTCATCCTGCCCTCACTCCTTACCTGTCTCTTTCCCTCCTCATCCTCGTTTTCATCCACACTTTTACCCTCATCCTACCCTCACTCCTTACCTGTCTCTCTCCCCGCCCCACAGCCTCTCTCCGGCGGCGTACTGTAGGTAATGTCATCCAAGCTCCAGCGGCGATGACTATTATAGTACGTGGGTTTCCTTGCTTAAAAGCTTCAGAGGCTCATTAAAGGCGCGTTCTGGCTCTTTTCTTGTGTTTTTTGCAACCATTGGGAGGGAATTCAAACTGTAGGTATATGTGGGAGAGAGTGGTTTTCTTATAGACTTCCCGCGAGCGCGGAGGAAAATTTGTACGAGCACGTGTTAAGACTAAATAAAAAGTACAGAAAAATAGCACCAAAATTCTATGCTTTGGTTGTTTTTGTAGGTTTGTTAGTGTATATAGGAAATGTTTACTGGAAGGGAGATAAGTGAATGCATGGATGTAGTCGTGTGTACGTATTCATGTGGGTGTGCACATATATACACACACCATACACGAACATACATAGAAACACACACACATGCAAAAACGCACATACAAACGCATATGTTAATTTCATATATACAGTACATATGTATATATATATATATATATATATTATATATATATATATATATATATGTATATATATATAAATGTATATAGATATATATATATATGTATATATATGTATATATATATATGTATATATATGTATGTATATATATATATGTATATATATATGTATATATGTGTATATATATATATATGTATATATATATGTATGTATATATATATATATATATGTATGTATATATATATGTATGTATATATATATATATATATATACTGTATATTTATATATATGTATATATATGTATGTATATATATATACTGTATATGTATATATATATATATATATATATATATGTACATATATATATATACATATATATATATATGTATATATATGTATATATATGTATATATATGTATATACATATGATATATATATGTATATATATATATATATGTACATATATATATATATATATTCACTATATATTTATATATATATATATATATATATATATATATATATATATATATATATATATATATGCTGGTACATTGTAATAGGTTGATGAAGGTGGTAAAAGAAGTCACGGGTCTAGTTCCGAGATCCTGAGTATATTCCTGACTGGTTTCGCTCTATGCTTCTTCAGAGGAATGTGACTCTGGGGTGAATCTGGCGGTATACATAGTAAGAATAGGACCACGTTCCCTCCTGTAAATTATTGTACAACAAAACGGACCCCACCCCCAAGGAGGGAACGCGGTTCTAGTTCTTACTATGTATACCGCCAGCTTCACCTCAGAGTCACATTTCTCTGAAGAAGCATAGAGCGAAACCGGTCAGGAATAAACTCAGACACTCGGACACCCGTGACTTCTTTTTCTACCTTCATCATATTTATTTATATATATATATATATATATATATATATATATATATATATATATATATATATATATATATATATATATGCAAATAAGAACACGGGTATGTGTTTTCACTTATGCAAAGTAGACCACTTGGAAAAAGAAACTAACGAAGCAGAGCGCTTTCGTATATGTATATGTATATATATACATATATATATATATATAATATATATATATATATATATACATATATCATGTAATATATGTGCTTGGTTTTTATTAACAAATTTCTTTGATCTAGTTACCTTCTTTCTATGAGCTAACACTATTAGGATCCTTATTCTTATTAACACGTTCGTTCCTTTTTTATATTTTTCACCCAAAAATCCAATCTTAAAACAATGAGTTATAAGAGCGACCATTCTTCCCCAGAGGGGAGAACGACATCGAAATGTCAGTTTTCGTAAATTTACTACCGCAGTCCGACCTTACTCCACCAAAATTAGAATCCTGCTATGACATTTTCAATAAATTTACCGCCCTCATCCCGTTTCTCATAGTCCAACTCTTAACAGGAGAAGTCATCATGCCTTTTTCCTCTCCCTCTTCTTATTCTCCTTCTTTTCCTTTTGTTTCCTCTTGCGCTAGGAGAAAGAGGTAGATGATACAAAAGTCTGTAATCTGGGGAGAGAAGGGGACCAGGCGGCTGGGTGAGTTGGTTGGGTGGAATTTTTTGCGGATGTGGATGTGGATGTGGATGTGGATGTGGAGTCTTCTGCACACTCAAGAAGGCCACCGAAGAATGGATCTCAGGCTCTTAACCATCAGCTGGGCACGGCTAATCTTCGGGACGAAGGAGGAGGCACGCCGAGACGAAGTTTCTCAAGGACTGAAGCTTCTGCCGAGCGCGTCGCTCTTCGGGAGGTTTCCCGTTCCAGACACTTCTTCAATTGCTTCTTCGATCTTCTGGAGGACCTTAGTTGCCTTTGCGCTGTTGATTTTGTGTTGTCTCTGGGGCCGTTTGATGCTGTTGTTGATCTCGTTTTGTTCCTCGAAATATGAGATATATTCATGGTAATAGTATGAGTGTCTCTTGCTGTGGCTGTTTCTCTTCTTTCTGTTCAATTTAAAAATCATATGCCCAGTTCTTTTATTGTCACCTATTAAGAACTTCTTTTTATTACAAGAAATAAAAAATGAAAACAATTAGATAAAATCTTGTTAGTATTGTTTATATATATATATATTCCCTTTTATTATTATTCATTTTTCATTCTCCCTTTCTGCAGTTATGGTAACTTTTCTGCTTGTAACACAAAGAAGTAGCATTTCTACAGGAGACAACAACAAACTTCCCATTGGCCGTCTTTTTTTTTCTTTTTTTTTTTTTCTTTTGTCCTTTTTCCTTCAGGTATCTTTTTTTTTTTTCTTTGTTACATGAAGAACTACAGCTTCTGCTAAAAGCAACGTCACCTTTTCTTCATCTGTCTATGCCTAGAGAGACTCTGGGCGAGGTTCTTTGTGGGCCCGGATGCCTCGTCAACTCCCGGATCCTCTGACGTGGGCGGGTGTTGAGAGAAACACCGTTGATGGGCTTAAGGGCGTAAATTATTCCGTGAGCTGTTTTCGAGGTGACAGGTTACCAAACAGCAATAAACCGGTATATGTATGTATATATATATATATATATATATATATATATATATATGTATGTATATATATATGTATGTATATATATATGTATATATATATATGTATATGTATATATATATGTATGTATATATATATGTATGTATATATATATGTATATATATATATATATATATATATATATATATATGTGTGTGTGTGTATATATATGTATACATGTATGTATACATATGATCTATTGTAGTTTGTTTCAATTTTTTGTATTCTACATGATGTATTTCATACTTCTGAAAAATATAAAGGAACATAAATACACTCTATGGTATTGTTAGATATTTGTATGGGAAGCAAATAAGTTTTCTATAAAACTCGGCATTGTTTTTGAATGACTGCTATTATTTCATTTTATAATTTTTCTTTTCTTTTCTGATTTTTGAGAAAAAATATACAGTATGATCCAAACGTGATTACATTACGAAAACACTGGACACGGTTACAACCATATTTATGAATTTAAGGAATGTCGTTAAGTTCGATTGTCTTGCATATATATACACTATATATGTATATATATATATATATATATGAATATGTAAATGTAAATATCTTTATGTATATACATGTGTATGCATATGTATTCATATATGTATGTGTATATATATGTATATGTATGTGTATATGTATATATATATTTATATATGTGTGTGTGTGTATATGTATATGTATATGCATATGCATATATATGTGCGTATATATGTGTATGTGCATATTTGCTTACGCGTATACATGTACACAGATTCATATGCATAAACACTAGTCTATTCGAAGCAGATTATGTGTATTAAATACCCCTCTACCTAATCATCGGTGTACATCAGTGGCTTGAACTGACTTTGGGTAATCTCTTAGGATATTAAGGACATTTCGTATTGCAGCAATGGAGGGAAGGTTGAATGTGTTGTATGATGTCTTAGCGTTTGTCCCAGTCCTTGATTAACTAAGGACATATTTTCTTGCACTTTTCAAACATCTTCTTGTGATGGAGAAACAGCAGTATTCGTTGAATGATGTTATATGAATTTCTTAAGGAAGAGAAAGAGTTATCAGCAGGTTAGGAAAAGGTGAGGGTTAGAAATAATAGTAGAATACAAAGACTTGTTTTGATTAAATATGATAGTCTAAATGAGCATATAGATATATGTATATATATATATATATATATATATATATATATATATATATATATATATATATATATATATATACATATCACCTACGCGATATAGCAATAGAAAATTAAATAAGAACTTTGTAAATTAGAATACACTACTGTAGTATAATTATTCTTGGCGAAAAGTAATAACAGAAAAGGTTGCTAAAAGCTATAAACAAACAAACGCAGTCGCCTCGGTTGCTTGAGACGCCATCTTTGCTTTGGTAGAGGTGGAGGCCGAAGAAATTAAACCATGATAAATTTGTCTATCCTAGCCTAAGCTAACCTACCTACCTATCTAACCTAACCTTCATTTAGTAATGTCGTCTCTGACTTACAAATCTATCAAAACAAAGATGGCGTCTAAATGAGTTGAAGCGACTTCATCCGTTGCTGTATAGGTTTTAGCAACGTTTTCTGATTTTTATTTCAACCAAGAAAGGTATGTATTACATCGATGTATTATAACTTACAAAATTAATATCTAATTTTCTAGTGCTATACCGTATAGGTTTGCACTTAAAAAAGTATTCAATACATATACAGTATATATATATATATATATATATATATGTATACAGTATATATATATATATATATATATATATATATATATATATATATATATTGTGTGTGTGTGTGTGTGTGTGTGTGTGTGTGTGTGTGTGTGTGTGTGTGTGTGTGTGTGTGTGTGTGTGTGTGTGTGTGTGTGTGTGTGTGTGTGTGTGTGTGTGTGCGCACGCGCGTGTGTTGCTACAAAGAACAACATTTCAATAACTGTCCAGCTACACACATTTTCATGTTCTAGATAAACATAATAATAGAATACTTTACTAAACCATCTCTAAATTATAAAACTAATTCATCCTCAACTAGGCTCCAGAACCCCACAAATCCTCAACCCCACAAATCCTCAACCTCAAAACCCTTCAACCTCTAATCTCCTCCACCTCCTTCCTCAATCACCCTGCACCTCCCCATCCACCCCACCTCCCCTCCTTTGTGAATTTCCATAGGGTGTGATAATTTCTTGCCAGCTTAGAATGTGTTACAATAGTTTTCTTTCAAGAGTAATTTATATGATATACAGTACGCGTTGGGCATAATTTGCAATAAGAAGTTAGGACGCGAGGAGGAAAAAAAGTTTAATCCGTGATAGATATAGCTAACCGGGGTGGTGGTGGCGGTGGGGGTGGTGGGGGTGGTGGTGGGGGATAGGGGGTAAGGGGGAGGGGGGGAATGCGGGCCTTGTGTCGTTTTGGCCAATATTTTAACGTATTATGCCCATCTTTGCTCGGAGCGCATAAACTCGAACACAGACGGAAGGGGCGGAGCGAGACCCCGCCCCTGCTTCTGCTGCTGTGGCCGAAGCCAAGGTGAAGGTGATAGCTACCTCCCTTTCCTCCTCCTCCTCCTCCTCCTCCTCCTCCTCCTTCTCTTTCTTCTCCTCCTCCTCCTCCTCCTCCTCTTCCTCCTCCTCCTCCTTTTTCACCTCCACCTCCTCTTTCTCCTTCTACTCCTCTTCCTCCTCATCCTACTAATACTCCTCGTCCTATTCCCCCTTCTTCCTTCGTTTTCTTCTTCCTTCCCCTCCTTTTCGTCCTCCTTCACCACTTCCTCCTCCTCCTCTTCCTCCTCCTCCTTCACCTTCGCCTCCTCCTTCTCCTTCTACTCCTCTTCCTCCTCCTCCTATTAATACTTCTCGTTCTACTCCCCCTTCCTCCTTCTTTCTTCTTTTTCTTCCTCCTCCTCCTCCT
>NC_134779.1:60723571-60731071 GCF_046742065.1 Oratosquilla oratoria
CTTTTTCATTTTAGTCATTTTCATATTCTGGTTTATTCTGTTTTTGGTTTAAATTCTAGTTTATTACATGTTGCTTCTACATTCATTTTATTTTATTTGATAGCGTACTTACTATTAAATTATTATTTGCTCGTTCATATATTAATTTTATGATTGCTTACTTTCTTATTGTTATGCTTCATTTTTAATCTGATTGTTTATCTATATCATTCTCTATTTGTTCTTTGTTTTTATCTGATTCTTAGTATTCGATGGTTTCACCAAGGAGCTCTTGAGTAGGTAAAATAATTTTCCAGTATTCTTTTATGCTGCCACCATCAGATTTTGTCCAGCATTATTACTCATGTTAGTATTCAACCCAACTTGACCCAATCTTTAAACTATCCGATCCTTTATCAGTGAGTTTGTAATGCGTTTTTGTGGTTGTCGCCATATTATGTTGTTCAACTGTTGGGGTCATTCACTGAGTTCATAGTCCTGTACGTGGCAAGTACTAAATACTAAACCTATAGTGCTCGTACTATAGAAAACAGATCTGGCAGTTCCTGGCGGTAGACTACCAAACATTCATTTCAAATTGTTGACTATTCAAATGTTTGTTTCTTTATTTTATCAATCTTAGTAATATTCATTCACCGTAGGAATACTAACTTCTAATTTACTAAAGAAGATGCAATAGGTAAACAGACAGATAATAACAATGTCTAGATAACCATCGGGTGACCAAACGCCAGGCATTCTAACCCTATAGTGGTATGACCCTGAAACCTTATGAGCCTTGGCCCCTGACACATCCTTGGGAGTGAGAGAAGGTGAGGATATCAGGGAAGCAGAGCAGAGAAGGGTAATAACATCCCAGACTATTTTCTGATCGCAGGACTTCCAAAGGTAATAAATAGATTTCCGATCTCCAGGGTAATAAGAGATTCCAGAAAGAGGTTCAGGAGGTAATGAGGAAGACGGATGGAAATTAAGGAGTGACACGAAGTAGAATGGAGGGATTCACGTGAAGGAAAGAGGAGGGAGAAGATTGGGAGGAGATTGAATTAAGACCTCGCCTGGATGGGGAGGGAGGGAAAAGAGTTGGAAAAAGAGGAGGGGCGGCAGCTTAAGTTGAGAGTGGGGTAGCAAAGGAGAAAACCGGCACAGTAGAAAACACGGATGTACTTACGTATATATACATATACATACACACACTCACACATATTTATATGTATATATATATGTATATATATATATATATATATATATATATATATATACACGTGCGTGTATATTTTTGCGTAAATATATATGTATATATATCTATGTATATATCGCATATATACATATATATATTTATATATATATGTGTATACATATATATATATATATATATATATATATATACACACATATACATATATTCCCCTCCCCCTCCTGAGAGAAGTGTTCGAACTCGCAAGTGGTCAACACGAACCTTACAGTGTTCCCAAGTGGACTATACTAAAACCCATGTTGTCTGTACAAATTTGTTAATTGTGTATTATGGAGCTGTGTAAGACAATGACTTAATTCTTGTATACTATTCTGAAGATGACTCCCTTAAGTCGAAAGTAAATTAGAAATGGAAGGCTATGGAAGGCTTGCATATGCACCATCCCACTGAAATGAGATCTGTCAGAAAAATTGAAAATCTTGGTAAAAAAAATAAGTGATGAGTGCCAAAATGCTCTTGTGTTTAACTCGGTGTTTATATATATATATATATATACATATATATATAGTTTGTGTATGTATGTGTGTGTGCTTGCATGTGTTTGAGTATATGTGTGCGACTACTAAATATTATCGAGGGATGGGGAGATGATATTTTACTCCACTCTACATATGAAATGTGTTTGTGTGTGCGTGTGTTTGTGTGTGTGTGCGCGCGTGCGTGCGTTTACGTGCGTGCGTGTGTGTGTGTGTGTGTGTGTGTGTGTGTGTGTGTGTGTGTGTGTGTGTGTGTGTGTGTGTGTGTGTGTGTGTGTGTGTGTGTGTGTGTGTGTGTGCGATCACGTGTGTCTGTGTCTGTGTGTCCGTGTGTCTTTGTGAGTGACTGCAGAGGATAAAGCAAAGGAGACAGTAAGCTTGAGAACATGCATGAAGAAACAGTACGAACGCTTGTGGGAGGAGGACGGGAGTGAGAGAGTCTGAAAGAAGAACTCGAGGTGGGCGGGAATGTGTTGTGGGCGTGATTGGTAAGATATATCGTGGGCGTAACGGAGTGATAAGGGACTGTGGGCGTATAGGAGAAAGATGGAGGAAGGGCGGGAGAGGATGATCTTAGATTGCGAACAAGGAAGACACTCTGAAGTATGCGTGCTCTGGCCGTGATGGAATATAAACTGTTTCTACAACAGTTTTAATGTTGGGTTGAAGTAAGAATAATAGTGAGAGAGGAAGAAGGAGAGCAAGAGGAAGAGAGGTAGAAGAAGGATTAAGAACAACAGGGAGAGAGGAAGAAGGATAAGAGCATTAGAGGAGGAAAAAGAGAAAGTAAGAGCAACAGAAAGAGAGGAAAATGGGGAATTGAGAATAAAAGAGAGAGAGGAAGAAGGGAAAGCAAGAGGAGCAGGAAGAGAGGAAGAGGGGAAAGTAAGCGTGAGGAGAAAGGAAGAAGAGGAAGTAGAAGTAACAGGAAGAGAAGAAGAAGAGGAAATAACCGTAACATGAAGAGAGGAAGTAAGAGAAACGGGGAAAGGAAGAAGAATAAGTAGGAGCAACAGTGAGAAAGGAAGTAGATATGATGGAGGAGGAAGACTACTGGGTCCGAATGTGTATATAATCTAGTTCTTCATTTACAGTCCCCGGATTTGGTGCGTTTCCTGTGACATACCACCTACTTGGTGTAGTTACTAGACCTGTTAACTCCGAGAGGGATTATCAGAGATACACTAACGTGGATGTTGGAGTGAGGTCGGGAGGGGGGAGACGACAAGAGCAATGGTGGAGGAATAGGCACTGTTGGAGATTTGCTTATAAGCAACATTGGCATGATCGGAAGACCGCTACTCTTGCATTTGCTCGGTCGTGGGTTCGAGCTCCCTACTCCTCTCCAATTCCCAGCAATGACTCTTACCTTCCCTAATAATCCAAGTACATAATATTGAATGTTGACTCAAAGGATAGAAACGCTGGATATTTCTGACTAATAATAAGGCAGATATTGCAAGCCCGAGATCAAATCCAATGCCAATCATCTGTCAACACTTCCTCGATATACAAGAATAAATAGATAAATAGATGAATTGATAAATGAATAGATAATAAAGGCGAGAGATAAATGATATATAAGGAGTCTGGAATAATGAATTCCCGAAATAGTATTAAATTTTCGGCCATAATATGTTTACCCCTTAGCGTGTAATTGCTACACCACTAGGGGAGTAAACCCATCCTTAATTAGAGAATAATTGGGCTAAAACAACCACGAGGAAGGTTCTGAAACAAACACAAGAGTGAACCAAGCCCTTCCAGAGGACCAAACTCCCTGTGGGTGAGGATAAGAGTGGGTGAGAGTGGATGAAGATAAGAGTGTGGTTGAGAGTAGGAGGGAGATGATGGAAAGAAATTGTTTGCCTATTCGGGGAGGACGGAGGGAGGAGTGAGGGAGTTGGGAAACGAAATCAGAAGGAAGGGAGGGAGTGGGAGGAGGAAGATTGGGGTGGAGTGGGGGAATAGATGTCGGGGGTTTGGAGTTGGGGGGTGGGGGGGAGAGTAAATGAGGTGCAAGAAAGTGAGAGGGAATGTGGAGTGGGAGGAGGTAAAGAAGGTAATGTGAGACAGGAGACACTGAAGGAGGTACTAGATGGAATGCATTTTAGATGGAGATTGTGGAGATATTAGATAATTAGGAACATTTAGAGATAATTAATGTATGAGAGGAGGTACGAGAGACTGAGGCATTGGATGTATGACTAAAGACAAAATAAGGAGGCAGAAGAGGTAAAAAGAAGACGATGAAATTAAAGGAAATAGAAAAGGAAGAGGGAAGTAGAAATTAAAAAAGATAAGTTAAAACCGGTATAGACGAATAAACATGGTGGGGGTTCTTTAGAACAGATATAAGATCGGGTATGGTAAGGGACAGAGATGTATGTATGTATGCATGTATGTATGTATGTATGTATGTATGTATGTATGTATGTATGTATGTATGCATGTTTTGTTTGTATGTCATGTATTTTATGTATGCTATATAAATGCTATGTATGATATGCATATTATGTATGTTATGTTGTATGTATGCTATGTATGCTATGCATATTATATCATATATGCAATTTAGATAATGTTATGAATGTAAGCAGATAGGTTGGTGAATAGGTAAGTAAATAGGTATTTAATGTGATAGCATTAGAACTATGAAGGTCTTTCCAGACGCTTGTTGATATTACTTGTTGTTTTATACCACTTATTATACTCTCCACTCTGCTCTGCCTCACGCTCCACACCATCTGTGTAATGCAGAACTTCAACATTATTAAAACCTCCTCTTCACTAAATCCCTTTCTTTATATGAAATCCTGCTTCCTACCCTTCCCACTACTAATGTGTACTCCTCCACCCCCATCCTACTGTCACACAATATTTGATCTCTTTCCTCAGTTCCTCACTCAATTACCCCCCTCAGCACTTGCCACACAACCCTTCGGCAGTTGGTGATCACCATCTAATGTTCTTTTTCTTCTGGTCACACTTCGCCGTCAACTTCTTCGGGAGGAGCTGGAGAGCCTTCGATGGACCTCTGGAACGTGGGAAGTTGAGGCGTTGCAGACTCTCCGAGACGTACTGAGGAGGGCAAACTAAACTTCCTTCGAGATGTGGCTCAGTAGGAGACTTGCAGATCCTTCCAGAGGTGACGAAGGAAATGCAGAAGTATTTCTCCTTCAGGAGGAAGCGAGGGGAAGAACCTTCCTCGACTTTGTGTCGTGGCGAAGAATAATTTCTGTCTAAGGTAAGCAAAAGACTTTGTTTCTTTACATGTTTTTATTTATTGATTTATTTATCTTAATTTTTGTGTAGATCCGTTGATATAATTTTATCACATTATGTCATAGAGATGGGTATTTTGCGAAAGCATGAAGGAGAATTTTACAAAAACAACAAGCCCATAGGTTATTAAGTAAGAAATAAGTTGGTCTTGTATAGTACAGAACGAATGCAATGATGCCACAAGGAAAAAACATTATGGACAAAACACATTATTCACACAATTTACTTTTTTCATTTTATGAAAACGTTTGAATTTTATTAAATCCAAAGCACAGGGATAGACAGGTGATATCTCACATTTAAGAAAGAATCGAATTGGCCAAAACAAAAAGTATGGAGTGAATGAGTGTATTTGGAAAATCAAGATCAAACTTCAGATACTTGAGATAATACGGAACTTTTGAAAATTGAATGAAATTAAATGAAACATGGAGATGGTGATAGTAGGGGAAGGGAGCGAGGAATTATGGTATTTGGAATATCAAAGAAACGGTAAAAGCACTGGATATCACCAATGATACACCATATTAGATCAGTATCCCCAACCTAACACAACCAAATCAAACCTATCCCAGTAAAACCTAACCTATACACTATATAAGATCAGTATCCCCAACCTAACCTAACCAAACCCAATCTATCCCAGCAAAACCCAACCTAACCCTATCCATCCCAACATAACCTAACCTAACCAAACACAATCTATCCCAGCAAAACCCAACCTAACCCTATCTATCCCAACATCACCTAACCTAATCCAACCAAACCAAACGAACCCTATCTAACCCAACCCAACCTAACCTAACCTAACCTAACCTAACCTAACCTAACCTAACCTAACCTAACCTAACCTAACCTAACCTAAAGGGTATCAAACGACTCAGGCAATGCCTTCAGTCGATATCGTTCCTCTAATCTACCAGGAACGTCCCTCTGACTCTGTAGTCAGGGATCATGAAACGCAGGTCGACGTTTCGAATCACGACTTCGGGGTTATGAATTGCACGTCACTGGTTCCCCCCCGCCTCAGTAATTGGCCACAAGATAACCTTGCCACGCTTGTTTACAACGTTTATGGTTTACGGTGGAGCCGGGTTGTGACGTAACGGGTTAGTGGGGAGGATATAGTGGTTCAGTTAGTGGAGTGATGGATGATGACGCGTCTTTCTTTCGTTCCCCTTTTTTTTTATATATATAACAACAAGCTAACTAGAGGCCACCTTGTCCTTTTGCTCTTTCAAAATGGTGATATGTTTTATAGTTTCAATTAGTTGACTTAAAAAACATATATATAGATATAGATAAATAAAATAAATGAATAAATGAATAGAGAGGTAAATATATATACATATATATATGTATATATATATATATATATATAAACTAGTTTATATATAAATTAAAATGAATAGATAAATAGGAATTAACTTAGTTCCTTCATCAATCTAAGAGATTACCTCGAGTTCTAAAAGGCCTTTGATATCATCCAAGAACTAACAAAAGGTGGCGTCACAATAAACATTTCTCGCTAGCATGTTACTTGCTATTGCTATTTCGTTTGAGTAGCAACGACTTTGGTTACGATCTTTTGTTTCTTCAAATTTCCAAATGTCAAATTGGTCTGAGAAGCTGAAAGACGAAATAGGAGCAGTTAAACCTATAAGAATTCTAGACGCATTGTAGAGATGTTCGTACGGATATCTAGAATATCTAGAATATTGTAACCGAGGTCGTTTCTAGGTAAACCTAATAGCAAAAGTAAATAGCGTGTTAGCCCAGTGTGCCGCCATATTGGAGTATTCTTGTGATTAGCAAACAAACTCCATCTACATTTAGCTAAATGCCAGAAAGTTCCTTGGCAAAAACAAACTAATAAATAAATAAATTAATAAAATAGAATAAATAAATAGATGTATTATAAATGTATTGGATAAATAGATAAACAAAGAGAAACAAATAAATAAAAAATTTGTGTCAACGGATAAAAAAAGAAAATTAAAATGAAACAAATCTTATTAGTAATAACAGTAGGAATAATAGAAAAAAAAAATCACAAGGTAATCGTCGTGCGATTTTTATACATTGAAGGATGTCCTGAATACCAACAAAAGTAAAAAAAAAAAAAAAAAAAAATGGCCGTCACAAACCTAAAATGGCTGTGAATATTGCGGTCAAAGAGGCCATTCAAGACCTTATTTTCTTTTTTACCATCAAGAGAACCTTCTTTTACTTCCTTTGTACAATAGTGAAATGTGTGTGTGTGTATTTGTCTGTGTTTGTGTACACGTATACACACACATACCCACGTGCACACATAGGTATATAAATATATATATATATATATATATATATATATATATATATATATATATATATATATATACATACACACATATTTATGTATATGTATATGTATATATATATATATACATACACATATATATATGTATATGTATATATACATATATGTATATATATATA
>NC_134779.1:60738571-60746071 GCF_046742065.1 Oratosquilla oratoria
ATATGTATGTTTATAGTACATATGCAGTCTTTATACTTAAGCGTATTTACTGTATATATGCATGTATGTACTCGGTATATATGCACAAATCCATGTATATATGTATATTTATGTATATATATACATATATATATGCATGTATGTATGCATATATGTATGTAAATGTATATGCATGCATGTATGTATGCATGTATGTATGTGTATATGCATACATACATGTCATTCACCATGATTACCATGGTCCCGGATAACGTGCTGGACTCACGATCGTCAGTTATTACCTTGGATGAGAGCTCAAAGCGCACACACACACACACACACACACACACACACACACACACACACACACACACACACACACACACACACACACACACACACACACACACACACACACACGCACGCACGCACGCACGCAAGCCCACACACGCACACACGCACAAAGTCTTTGTTCAACAAAGAGGGGCGCCGGCTTGCATTGCTGTGATGATTTTCAGAGAACCGAACTCAAGATTGCTTAGTTAGCAAGCGTGCTTGGTACCACAACACCAGCAAGCTAGTGTAGGTGCAAATGTGTGTGCGTGTATGTGCGTGCATGTGTGTATATGCGTGTGGATGGGGTGGGAGTCTATGTGTGTGTGTGTATATTTGTGTTTGTCTTTGTGTGTACATGCTTATTCATAGGTTCTGTATTTGGATATTGTTTGTATTCTTATTCATGCGTGCGTCCGCGCGCGCACACTCATTGCATTCGCTTCCACGCACATTAATGCTCACCTATATATCAGCAGGTAATCGACTAGAGTATGGACCGATCTTGTATTTAGACATGATGGACTATTTAGATAAGCGATAGGACCACAAATAAAGAGAAACACAGGCCTTCGTTGACAGATTGTAATATCAGAAGGACCCGCAGAGAACCTGGGAGCTTCTCTGAAATTGTCTCCAGAATAAGCAAGATGATATACATTGTAAAAGATAATTATGTACTAATTTTCGTTGTCTCCAAATTCGATTTTACGTTCACTGATCATACAAATATGATTTTGTTATTTTGTTGTAAATGTGGAATTATGTTAAGAAAAAATCTGACATTGAAGTGTCATGTTGTTTAATATTAGAGCTGGAATGATGTATATGTTTTGTTTATACATTTTAATGCAACAGTAGACACTATAATGATTTCACTAGCTAATCGAATGTGAGCTGTTGTATTCAGAAAATGAAGGTATTTTTCAGAAAATAGAGATGTTAATGAACCTGTGATTTGGTAACTTGACATTGTTACATCAGACAAGTCTGTGTTCAAGAAAAGGACATTTTCTCGCCTTCATGTCATAACCCAAACGTTTCGGAACGCATTCGAGGCTGACTTGTGCTTTGAATTGACGATATCTTTAACGTAAGTGATTTTCACGCCTTGAATAAGCTTCTTGTTCTACAACGATAATATAAAGATCTTGCTCTGCATAATACCGGACTATTTCATTCAGCCCAGAGGCGCAATGAAGGTTAAAGATGAATTAATTGTACATATTAGATCCACCAAACGATCATATTCACCTGATGGCTAGATACCAGTGTGAAGAGTTTAAAGTAATTTAGAGTTATCTTAAACGAAAAAATACACAACACGTGTCATTATCATCAGACAACTGTGCTTATCTACGGAACAGCCCCTAAGATAAACCAATATGTACTTCCGTGTGACGTCAAATAGCTGAAAAATATAGGCTAACGCTACTTCGTCCACCTTCAGATGGATCCGCATTACGCTTATTTGCAAAAATGTATCGCTTTTGTAGAGCTTTGACTTCAGAATAACTTGTGTGTGCTTGTTTTATATATATATATATACAGTATATATATATATATAATATATATTTTATATACATATATATTTATATATACATATATATATATATACATACATATATATACATATATATATACATATATATGTATATATACATATATGTATGTACAACACTAAATTGTTCCCAGTGAACAGATTTACACTTATCAACCACAATTCACTTTAATTCTAAGCCATCAACATCAAGAAACTCGAGGAGGCATACATGCAGAAATTTAACGTGGTACAGGTAAGGACTCGAACCTCCGATAGTGATAGTGACTTAACCGATTGCGCCATATATATACAAGTAACCACAGAGGAAAAAGGAACACACAAAAATTCTAACCACTTTTGTGTATTGTCCTCACGTAATAGCTTCAATAGTTTTCTTCAGCTTCCCTCAGTGTCTTCAACATGACAGCTTATCTAAACAATTTCCCCTAGCAGCTCATGCACAACAGCTTATCTAAACAATTCTCCCTAGCAGCTTATGCACAACAGCTTCTCCAAACACCTAATGATATCCTCAGACAGCTTCTGCAATCCTAAAGCGTACCTTACCCCAAGTATTATTTCCGTAAACACCTTCGGTAAGCCTCAACGTGTTCTCCACCAATTTCCCCTAACACTGCACTAGCTCTCTTCTCTTCAGCTGCTTCCTCGTGACGCGCACTATACTTACCAAACGTTCAGGAGGTTGTCAGCCATGTGCAGTCGGGAATCAGGGTTCAATAAATACACCGATGGTAATCAACTGGGCTTTTATTCTATTGAAAGCTGAACGGAATTCATGTTGACAGGCGGGCAGTAAGGTAGCAATGAGGGGGGGAGTGATCTTTATTTGGATACAACCCAACGTTTCGATCTAATTCCCTGGGACCAAACGTTTGAGGGTGCTGGAGGTACCCGAAACGTTTCTCCTCGGCCAGGAGCGACGTTCGTGCGTTTTTTTTTTTTTTTTTTTTTTTTTTTTTTTTTTTTTTTTTTTTTTTTTTTTTTTTTTTTTTTTTTTTTTTTTTTTTTTTTTTTTTTCTCCTGAGGATGGACGAGTACCAAAACGTTGGACCGAATCTAAAGAAAGGTCACTAATCATTGCTCCTTCGTAATTCGTCGATAACTTAGATTCTTTTATGTATTTGGCCTCAGGGTAGACAAGTCTTCGCCCATCTGATCCATGCGGTCTTAGAGACCAATAACCAAAATCTTCTTGTACGAAGTCTGTCGACATTTCTGAAGACTTCTGCAGAGTACGCATGACATCACATAACCCTAATGATAGTTATAATGATACTTATAGTTGTAGTTATAATTGTAGTAATATAGTAATAATAATAGGGATACAGTGATATCGATATATTGAGAGTAATATAGTGACTGAAATAGTGACAATGATAGTGATAGCGACAGTGATAGTGATAGCAATAGCAGTAGTGAATCACAATTGTAAATCAAAACGAAATAAATGAAAAAGGATTATCGATATTTCTAAAGTGCTCTATATGCCACAGGAAAAACAGATTACAGTTGTCTCCGCTGCTTACAATTGTGGTTTTAACAGTAACATGTGCGTTTTTTTATACATACATATATACACATATGTATATATACTGTACATATACACACACATATATATTCATATATAATGTACCGGATATGTATATATATGCATGTGTATATATATGTATATATATGTTTATATATGTATATATATGTATATGTATATGCATATGTATATATATATATATATATACATGTGTGTGTATGTGTGTGTGTGTGCGTGTGTGTGCGCGCGCGTGCGTATTCATGTATAGATGGCTATACGGACGTGTGTGTGCATATGTGCAAACTCACCTATATCCATACATGCATAGCACACACATGCATACCCTCCAGCCCAATGAATATTCAGATACACGATATTAAAACTCGTTCCAATTAGAAAAAAAAGAAGAAAGAAAGAAAAGATATTACAAAAAGTGAATATCTGCTCCACGAGTTCTTCTTTAATCACTTTAGTAACTGCATCGCTGTAGAAGGCAAACGCAATTGTCTTTCCTATGCAATTTCCAGCGTCTTGCCTTTTACCACCACGGGAAGAAGAAGAAAGAAAGAAAGTTAACTGAGAACATAGATTCCCATAAAAGCCGTGGCAGTGCGCAGTGTAGGCTTAAAAGTACAAGAAGACATTCCATACCGAACTGTCGGGGCGTCTTGAGGCGCGAAAGGCTTTGGGGTCCAGGGGTCTCCTGAGGAAGGAGGGAAGGGAAAGGAAAGGGAAGGGAAGGGAAAGGAAGGGGAAAGAAAGGAAGGCAAGGTAAGAGAAAGGAAGGAAAGGGAAGGGAAGGGAAGGTTAGAGGAGGGAAGGTTTGGATTGGGAAAGGAAGGGAAAGGAAGAAAAGGTTTGGGTTGGGAAAAGGAGGGAAGGGAAGGGAAGGGGAAAGAAAGGAAGGCAAGGTAAGAGAAAGGAAGGGAAGGGAAGGTTTGGGTTGGGAAGGGGAGGGAAGGGAAGGAAAAAGAAAAGAAGGCAAGGTAAGAGAAAGGAAGGGAAGGGAAGGTTTGGGTTGGGAAGGCGTGGGGAGGGAACGGGAAAAGAAGGCAAGGTAGGAGAAAGGAAGGGGAGGGGAGGGAAAAGAAAGGAAGAGAAGGGAAGGTAAAGGAAAGGTAGGTAAGAGAATGGAAAGGAAAAGAAGGTAAGGGAAAGGAAGGGTAGGAAATTGAAAAGAAGGGAAGGGGAAGTATAGGACAAGAAGGAAAAGAGGTTAGCTGGGGAGGGAAAAATGATAAGGTAAGAAGCGTGCTAGGGAAGAGAACTGGAGGAAAGTGGAGAGAAAGGGAAAGGAAAGGAAAGGAAGGGAAGAGAGTCTGTGAGAGGAAAAGAGGAGGTTTTAGGTAAAGGGAGAATGGAAAGAGTAAAGAAAAGAGATGGAAGAGAAGATTGGGAACAATAGAGAGAGGAAAAGAGAAGGTGTGGGGGTAAATGGTATGGTTGGAAGAATTTAGATGAGGAAAGAAGAGAGCAGGAGATGGAATTATACCAAGAGCATAAATGAAAACTCTGGAAGGGAAAGGAATAGGGGAAATGGAACTTGGATGTGGAGGTCTGGGTGAGAGGGAAATGAAGTATGTCTGGATACTAAAGGGAAATTAAAGGGAAATAAAGAGAAGGGGAAAAAGGGGGAAGAGTAAAGAGAGGGGAGATGGATGGGGACGCTTAGGTGAGAGGGAGTGTCAGTGAAAAGGGGAAACTTGAGACTAAAGAGGGGAAAGAGAAGAAAGGGGAAAAGAGGGAATGAGGAAAGAGTAGAAGGGTGAATGTCAACTGAGGGGAATAAGAAAGGTAATCTAAGCTAAAACAGTAGAAGGAAAAAAAGGGGAAGGAAATTGGAGAGGTGATGTAGATGAAAGTGAGTAGGAAGATCTACATGAAGGGAAAGAGAAGAGTAGAGGAAATTGGAAGGAGAAAAGAGAGAGTGGGGGAGGGGGAGGAGCGAAGAGGATAAAAGGGGGAGGGGCTTAGGTGACGTGGAATTACAAAGGTAGGGGAGATTAAGAGGACAGGCGAAGGGAACGGGGTGGGAGAGGAGAATCGAGAGGGACAGAAAGGATAGTTGGGGGAGATATGGAGGAGGAGGAAGAGGAGGGAAGAAGAAGGAGGAAGAGGATGTAGTTTAGTGTAATGGGTGAAGATGAGTGTGATGAAAATGGAAGAAGGGGCGAGTCTCCTATAGAATAATGGCGAAGTAAAAAAAAAAAGAAAAAAAAAAAGAGAGAGAGAGAGAGAGAGAGAGAGAGAGAGAGAGAGAGAGAGAGAGAGAGAGAGAGAGAGAGGAATTGTAAAGGAAGGGAATAAGAGGGTAAAGAGAATCTCTTGCTTTTGGGAAAGAAATCCAGTTAACTGCTCTAGCTGTGGGCAGCTCTCTTACCAACTGGACAAAGAGAGGAAAAAAAAGAGTTCTCTTCGCCATAGAGTGAGAGAGCTCTCTTGGTCCGAATAGCAGCTCTTTCACCACTGTATTGCGGCTCTCTTATCGGGGGGAAGGGGGGAGGGGGGAGAAGAGGGGGGAGGGAAACAGCTGTCTTGGAGCAGATATTGGGTGATAGCTTTCCCGGCATATGGGAGGGGGAACAGGTCTTTTCTCCCTAAAGTGAGGGGGTTCTATAATGACTTTCGTGATAGTAGGGGGGGGGAAGGGGGAGGGAGCGGAGTCAAGCGGGGGGACGGAGGGGGGGGATCTCCAGAGGTTCAGTAGGGGGGGATACTTGCCCATCTGGCAGAAGAACGATAGTCATTTCGAAAAGGGGTCAGCTGGTAAACATGGTGGTGTGGGTGTCAGGCTCCTTGTGTCCTGGGGTCCGTGTGCTCAACCTGTTATGGAGCAATGGTACCAGCTTAGCACAACAGCTGGGCACAAAAGCTCGTCTCCAGGCAACGGCTGGGCGAGAAGGATAACAGCTTGACACGGGAGGATGGAGAGGGAGCAGTTGGTTTGAGAAGGAGCAGAAGATCTGCTGTAACAAAAGTTACATTAATTTGCTGGGGGTGGCAATCTCGTACAGAAACTTCCTTGGCTGTGGAGAGTGTTGTCTCCCAGCTGAATAGAATTATCTGGCGGTAGCCAGAATGAACCTACTAATTGCAAACCATAACAAAAAAGCTAATTGGATAAAATATCCTTTAGCTGCAGAGGAGCTATTCGTTTGCTAGATAAAATCATCTGGTGGCAGTCAAACATTAAGAAAGGTAAGACAAAGTGGAGGAGTTATCAAAAGGAGGGAAAGTGACGTGGCAACGCCAGTATCGTAACCGTGATTCTTCTTGAATTCTTAACCTCACACCAAGGGCAGCTCGCACCTCCCCTCCCCCCGCCCCCATTGAAGGCAAGGGTAGGAACTTTCTTAGCTGTTATGGCTCAAGTTTTATACTCGAGACTTCTCCAAAGAAGGGAGCGGGACTCAGATAAATCCCAATTATACCTCAATGGCGATATCCATGGTACAGGATCGAAATAAAGAACGGTAGTTTTCGGTCAGTTTCTTAAGCGTATGTTAATCACTAGAGGGTTAGTTTGGTGGATGTAATTAAGGAGAACATTAAGAGAAAATTGTGGCCCAGTGGTTAAAATGCTTGGTCAGTGTCCTCAAGGTAGATATTTTGAATTTCTCTTTCTCTGAAAAGGGAACGAAATTGATCTACCCAGACATGTCTCTTCACTGTGAGTGAATTGCAATGCTGATCTTTAATCATACATTTATCTGTCTATATATTCATTTCTCTTTATATCATTTGATTTATTGATCTATTTACCTATGTCATTATCTATGTGATCACAAGTTGATTTATTTATTTATTGTTTTATTTATTTATTCATTTATCTATCTATCCATTTATCATTTTCACAAGTTGAAAACCAGGCCCGAAAAGCGATATATAATGGAACCCATACGTCTTAATATATTCTTCACGAAAAATGGCTACGGAAAGGTTAAAAAAGAAAAGAAAAAGTCTTTCGCTTGAAGAGTTGGCACGTGCGCTCTCAGCTTCCGAGCCAACACGTGCACTCTGTCACATTTCCCGGACAGTTCATCAAGCCAGCTGTCACATTCATCGTTCAACGTGACACTGTCAACTTGAAGTTTGA
>NC_134779.1:60751071-60753571 GCF_046742065.1 Oratosquilla oratoria
ACCTTCCCTCCGCCTAAGCTCCTTCCAGGGGCTTTCTACCTCCAGTTTCTGGCGTCTTTGTTTATGAAATAGTGGTCTCGGAGGGGGCTTGGTGCCTTATTTTGCAAGGTTTAACGCTATACGTAGCACGCCGTCTGCCCTCTACATTATCCGCGATACTAAGAGTTCCTTCTTTACCAGACCTTCTTTTTTTCACTCATTTTTTTTTCTTTTCTTTTCTCCTTCGGACGCCCGTCGCCTGCCTCTCTCTCTCTCTCTCTTCTATCTCTTCTCTCTCTCTCTCTCTCTCTCTCTCTCTCTCTCTCTCTCTCTCTCTCTCTCTCTCTCTCTCTCTCTCTCTCTCTCTCTCTCTCTCTCTCTTCTCTCCCTTGTTCATCTTTATTTTATGTATCAGATGCGCCGTATCGCTTGTTTTCTTCGATAATCCTACACCAGTAACGATGCTGAGTCACTTTATGTACAACGAAGACAGTGGTGGTGGTGGTCGTCGTCGTAGCGAGGGGGAAAATCATGATTGAAGAAACAAAAAACCTGAGAAGGAGGAGTCATGGGTGGGCAGGAGCTTCATAAGGAGAGACTTCGTGAGCTTCAAGAGTTCTCCTGAAGAGAGATCCGGGAGGTGGCCGAAGAGGAAGGCGTGGGACGACGAAGACGTCTTCCGGTTTTTCGAAGTTGAAAATTTTCTTGGCTGGACTAAAATCCGAAAATGACTTTTTTTTTATATATAGATTTGACAGGAAAGTGTATGGATATACATAGATACGCCTCAAGTATGTTTTCATGTCTGTATGTGTTATCTTCATTGTGGAAATTTGTGTACGGACACATACGTGTGTGAGTGCCAAACACACATGCATGCACGCGCACACACACAGACACAAACACACACACATACACACACACACACACACACACACACACACACACACACACACACACACACACACACACACACACACACGAACGAGAGAGAAAGAGAAGAGGGGAGAGGAAGGAAGTGAGAGATGGTAGAGAGTAGTGAAGAGAAAAAGAGGAAGATGGCAGGAGGAAAGGGAGGATTGCTGCGTTGCTTGGGCGATTAAAGAGAAATACAGGTAAAAATCGCTCGGCAAACCGGCATAAACAGAAAACGCAAAAAATCAAAGAGAGAGAAAGAGAGAGCGAGCGAGAGAGACAGACAGACAGACAGACAGACACAGAGAGAGAGAGAGAGAGAGAGAGAGAGAGAGATAAATAACAATAGACATAGAGAGAACAAGAGCAACAATATGATCAAAAACAAGAAAGAGAATGAAAACAAGAGCTAGGGCAAGAGTGAGAGAGCGATTGTAACCAAATATAAGCAAACAAGCAAACACAAACAGACATAGACATAGACCCAAGGCAGACGCAGACAGGCAGGCAGCTAAACAGTCAAATGATAAAGAGATTGGGGTGAAGCTAACATATTGACTCATAATAGATTCTAAACATTTAATTTCGGTACAGTTGGAGTAACTGAAAAATAGCTACGTAAATTAGTATAGAGTATATCATTTACAAAAAACTTAGTCAACTGATCTATAGCTATGTAAATAAGTATAGAATACATCATTTACAAAAAATTAAAATTATTAGTCAGCTGATGTATTTTGTTTTATATATATATATATATATATATATATATATATATATATCCAATATATATATATATATATATATATATATATATATATATATATATATATATATATATATATATATATACATCTATAATAAACGTATGAATAAATAGATAAATAAACAAAATAGAATAAAGTTGTATTATCAATAGTAATATCAATAATCGTAAGAACGATTCCAATTCTCATTCAATTTTTATCATCATAAACGTCAGTCTGTCAAGATAACGTCAAATATTTACACATACGCCCAAACTTCCATGAAATCCTGATTGAATCTATAAAGTGTCTTTGGTCGAACGAGTTCCGGTGTATCTTTTTATTGAAAATTAATAGATAGATTCATAAATAGATAATCAAAAAGATAAACACAGATAAGAATGTATAATCAAAAAGATAAAGAAATAAATAAGTGGATAAATGAAATGGTAGAAAAACGAACAAATAAGAACAAATATACAAAAGGAGATGAAAAATAAAACACAATAAAATATAATCAAATCAAATAATTGTGACGACGTTAATCTCTTCTACAAAAAAAGACGTCACAGGAACTCTCCTACTAAAGCCCTAAGGCCGAGGTCAGCCTTAGATTAACCTTATCTTTTTACATCGCTCACATCTCAACTTCCCTGCAAATAATCTACAACCAGCTCTAGGCACCCACAGTGATTTAGTAAATGCCTTGTATGAATTTAGATTGCTTAACTCCTCGATAGATAATTCCAAACAATTTTAATTGCATCTCTTTCCCCCACACCCCTCTCCCCCTCTCCCCCCTCTCCCCCTCTCCACTACCTTTTCCCTTTCCTCACCTCTCCCCCTCTCCCCACCTTTCC
>NC_134779.1:60758571-60781071 GCF_046742065.1 Oratosquilla oratoria
AGATTAAAGTAAGAAATAAGAGTTAAGAGAAGAGGAGGATGAAAGCAATGAAGAGATGAAGAGGGATAAGGAACACCAGAAATAGGAATAGTGGGAACAGGAAGAAATGGGGGAGAAATTTGAGGAAGAGGATAAGGAAGAGGAGGAAGAGGAGGAGGAAGAAGCAGAGGACGAAGAGGTGGATGAGGAGGATAAGAAGAACCAGAAATACGAGTAGTGGTTATAGGAAGAGACTGGGAGAAATTCGAGGAGGAAATGGAGGAGAAAGAAAAGGAGGAGGAGGAGGAGAAGGAGGTGGAGGAGGAGGAGGAGAGAAGGAATGAGGAGGAACTTGAGAAGTGAGGGTATGTGGACGAAAGAGAGGAGGAGGAGGAGGAGGAGGAGGAGGAAGAGGAGGAGGACGTGGTGAAGAGGACGCGGGAGGATGAGGAAGGTGACGAGGATAAGGCTGAGGACAGGGATCAGAGTGGAAATAAAGATGAGGAGTTGGGTGACAGTGTTGGGGTGTCCGCTTAGGAACGTGAAAAAAAAAGTTGCTCCTCTCCGGGAGGAAGGCGCGGTGACACAGGAGGCAAGAGGGCATAGAGGCAGCAATGAAAAGAGAATGGAGAGGCAGTGAACCACAAGGTTAGAAGTAAATAAGAGAAAAGACAAATAATAAATGTCACAGAGGCAGTCACAGGAAGAAGGAAGAGAAGTAGAGAGAATGGAGATAACAGGGGGAGGCGCGCAGACAAAAATACGATGTGCGTGTGTGTGTATGTGTGTGAGTGAGTGGGTGTATGTATGTGTGTGTATCTGTGTGTGTGTGTGTGTGTGGCTATGTGTGTGTGAGTGAGTGTATGTACGTGTGTGTATTTGTGTGTGGCTGTGTGTGTGTGTGTCTCTTTTGTGTATATTTGCGTGTATTTGTGTGTGTTTGTGTGGGTTTGACAAGATGTTTCATGTATATATATATATATATATATATATATATATATATATATATATATATATATATAATGTGTGTGTGTGTGTATACTAATACACATGCACACACACATATGCATGTGTACATGTACTTACGTATACATATGTACAGTATATATGTATATGTATATTCATATATATATATGTATACAAATACATATAGGCATAAAAAAGAGAAAGACAGAGATGGACACCTAAATGGAAAGATGAGGAGTAAAAGAGGAGTATGAGGAAGAAAAGGAGGAGGAGGAGGAGGAAGAAGAGCAGGAGGAGAAGGAGGAGGAAGAGAGGGAGAGCCGGAGGAGTAGCGTCGTCCGAAGACACAAAATACGACCCACTTTGTTACCTTGTATACGTTCTCGTGGCTTTCTTTTGCATCTTTATGAATGGCCTGGAAGCCGTCGCAGGGGATTAGGTAAGAGGACGCTGCTTGAAGGCTGCCTCAGATGCAGTCGCATGGAGGAATCGTACACGGAGGAACGTACTTGTTGATCGTCAAGAAGGAGGAGAACGTGAGCTTGTTGAGGAGGAGGAAGAGCGTGATCGAACGTACGGGAACCGGGGGTAAACGGCCGGGGGGCGCCGTTCGGCACAGCTCTGGAACATGCGAGTGTTGTCTTTTTTCGGCAGAAGCTCTCCTGTGGCTTAACGGGCGACGGAGACACGTTCTTCTGGGGTCTTCTTGCATCGAAATCATTCTTTTCCAAGGTCATTTCCGTTGGCGAGGAGTAGCAGGGAGGGGGAAGGGGGCCACTCGTCCTTCCCTAAGTCGGAAGGAATGTGGAATGGAATGTCGGAAGGAAGAGGAGGAGGAAGACTACCGTAACAGGAAGAGAGGGTCTAGAGTGGGGAGGTACCGGGTGGATGGGGGCGTGGAAAGTGGGTGGGGTTGGGCGAAAATGGGTGTGGTTATGGGCGGGGAAAGGGGTAGGTTTGGGGGAAGGGGTGGAAGAAGGGGTCTGCAGGAGGGAGATGGGCTCGGTACAGATTAATACAGAAAATATGGGTTTGTGGGAGTGGCCAAAGTGGGGGGGTATTAATTCGTGTATAGGGGGAGGAGGGAGGGGAGTGTAGGGACAAAAGGGGAGGAGTCATAAAAGGGGAGGGGGAGGGAGAATGGGAGCGCGGTAGTAGGGTTGAGGAAATGAAAAAAGGAAGTACGAGCAAGGAGGAGGAAGGAGAAGAGGAAGGGAGGAAGGGAGAGAGGGAAGAGATGAGGGGACGGGGGAGACGTAAAGAGGTCATTGCCTTTCCTTACATTGTCGAATGTGCTTGACCTCATTGTTGTTGTTGGCGGAACGACGAGAGGAAGGGGAGACAGATTCGATGTCTATTGGCTAGGAGATCGACCTTCCAAGCCCAGACAGTAGCAAGCTGGAAGGACTATGGGCTTGAACTAGTTCTTCTGGGCTTCAACCTCGTGTGTGTTCTCGACTAGCACTCCGGGCTTCGGGTAGTGTTCGACCACTGCGTCTGCTAGTATTCGACTCAGCTGGGCTAGCTGGCAGGCCTGTGTCTTTCTGACACCTCCCTGGGATCGCCGGGGTGAGGTTGACCGGGTGGACCGTTCACCCCGGCTGTCCTTCAAAGGCGGTCGTGGTTAGGACCCAACCCTTTATACCCAAGACCTTGGAAGGGTAACTGGGACCGGATGTGGTCAAGCCAAAGAAGAACAACAAAAACAACGACAACAGCAATGTGAAGAAGAACAAGATGTAGAAGATGAAGAATAAGAAAACGGAAATTATGAAAAATGGTCTGGCCGCAGAAGATGAAGAACAGCAACAACGACAACAACAGTGTGAAGAAGAACAAGATAAAGAAAAAGAAAACGAGAATTATGAAAAATGGTTTGGCCGCAGAAGATGAAGAACGACAATGATAAGAACAATGGGAAGAAGACGTAGAAGATGAAAAAGATTAAAAAGATGAAGAACAAGAGGAAGAAAATTATGTAAAAGGAAAGATAAGACAGAAGAAAAAGAAGAGGAAGTGGATGTGAAATGTGATAGAAAACAAGGGAAAGATGGATAAAAGAAGAGAAAGAAACAAAGAAGAAAAGGGACAAAAAATAACAAACAGAAAAATCAACGGGAAAAAAAAGAAGAAAGAAAAATAAGAAGAGAGAGGAAAAGGAAGAAAGAGGAAAACGGAAGAGACTAGCCAAGATCCTCAATCCTGTATAGCGTGTGACAGAGAGCGGGAAGTCGGTGTTCCAGAGAGTGTGGGAAGGCGACAGGAAGACGTTACATTAGATGGTGACCTTTGGAAGCTCCCCCCCCCCTCCGACACCCAGACTCCCCAGACTCCCGGACCCTCCGGTTCTAAGGACGGAGGCAGGAGCTCCTGGTCTGGAAGTGAGGGTCGCTGGACCGGAGGGTGATGTTTTTGGACTGGAAGCGTTGGCTGCTCTTCTGGAAGTAGGCTAATGATTACAAGGGGTCGGAGGCAAAAAGCAACTACAGTGTTTTGCTTCTACATTTAATTAATTTCTGTTTTCGTATTTGGCGTGAAGAGTGAAGTATCTGAATACGAAAAGGAAGTTCTAAGAATTCTGGTTGGAAAAAATTATATATATGTATATATGTATATATATATATATATATATACATATGTTTTCCATAAAGATGCTGAGTGTGTTAGAGACTAGAAGTCATAGGGCTTACTAATTGGAAGTTGTGATGTTGAGACCTGGAATAGTCTTCTTCAAAGACTTACTGAGGGGTTCTCCATGTTGCGAATGAAAATAAAAGACGTAATGACTGAATACATAAAAAAAATTGAATGAGTAGGGAACAGATTTGGATGGTTGTTGGCGAAAAGTTAAGATAAACGTGCGAACAAAAAGAAAAGTGAAAATGAAAGTGGATAAACAAGTATGTTACATTAAGAAAGTGATGAAGGAAATTTATCTTAATGTTTAAGGTTAACAAACAAAAGACTCGGTTTTATTCTGAGCGAAAAAACGAAAGTTGATAAGGCGAAAAAAAATACATTGAGTACAAGAGATTGGCATCTGAGCGTGAGAGAAATTGGGGAGTGGAAATTATTGTGGTAGAATAGAAAAAACAGAGAAGCGAATAAAAGTATGTGAAAGCAATGGAGCCTGAATGATAGCAGTGAATGTATGCATTTTTGTAATATTCAGAACAGGCGCACACACACGAATGCTCACACGCTTTGTGTGTGTGTGTGTGTGTGTGTGTGTGTGTGTGTGTGTGTGTGTGTGTGTGTGTGTGTGTGTGTGTGTGTGTTCGCGAGCTGATTAGTTATATTATATCATATATACAACGTTGCATATGCAAAAATATACAATCATTAGTTTGTGTATATATGTATACATTTCTATACAATTATAATTTTTATGCATGTATGAGCCCATTCATTTGTATATATACTTTCATACATTTACATCTATATATGTATATTAGGGCATATTTGTTATATATAAATTTGTGTATGTTTGTGACTATAGAGAAGGAGAGGGAGAAAGAAGAGTATGGCATTGCAATGTTTGTATGTATTGGGTGACATTATACTGTAATTAGATATGTAGATAATACTTTCCGTCTAAGAACTACCTTTGTAGCGGTTCATGGTATCGATGCTGTGGCCGAAGAGAAGAGAGAGGGCTCTCGAAAGTTATCACCGTTCAAGACACAGGAACAGAGAAGTTCAGGGAATGCTTAGTAAAGACTAAGACTGAAGCTTCACAGGAGATGAAGAGGTCTTATGGGGTGTCCAGTAGAGTCTTGAGCCATAAGGCTTAGCGTTGGGAGATGACCAGCAGGAGATGGACAGGTCTTCTGGGGTCGAAGGTTCGGACGCTATGTCCAGTATAGTCTTGAGGCATTTGGCAACTCGGAGGATACGTCCGCGGGCTGCCGGAACTCTGGTCCTCGTGAGGCTCGTTGGCTAGCTCACGGCTCTAAGTCATTGGGTTTTTAGTTAAGGTTAAATCTATTCCTAGTATATAGTAGGATTAATTGTGGGAATAAGGTTTGTGACGGTTTCGATATGTGCATATTTCTAATAGCCTATTTTTCTTTTTCTTTTTCAGACTGTTTACTGTGCTTCGTCTTCACGTCATGATCTTTTTTTATGTAAATATATTTATGAGAAAAAACATTATTCAATTATGTGAACTTCTGTAGAATTTTATGTATCAAATCCACGCACGCACGCTTGTACACACATACAGACCCACACACACACACACAGGCCTAAACATACACAGACCGAAATACACACACTCACACACGTGATATATCATGTTTATATGCACAATGTTGTATTTTTTAAAATAATTTCTATAATAGTGTATCATATTCTTTGTAAGTCATGTTTATACATATATCTCTGTTTTTGTTCTGCAATGTAAATCTTGTTCTGTGACATAAATTTAGTTCTAATCGTACATTTTCCATATCTGTGTTGTATATAACCCACGCACAATTTTGCTGCGTGTATATTTAAAGCACTCCCATTGAGATATGTATAAGGGATATGCATTGCTCGTGGGGCAATGGGGATGGTCAAAATGAAATATTGAATAGCCTTATCATGTTTATTTGGCGATAAAATACACGTAGTGGTGTTGACAATACAAAGATAAGCAAAATGGATGCTGTCGCGTCGTCTTCGTCGTCGTCTTCGTCGTCGTCTTCTTCAGCCACGATGTCATCGAAGAACACTGTAGAGCCCCCTGGACGTATACTGAATGTATCCTGAGGGGGAGCTAGTCCGGTATACCTTCAGTATACGTAGCAGGAGGCGCTACTGTCTCGTTGGACACGCCCCCTGGTAACAAACCCCGCCTTCTTCCCAGAGGTCCTCGACGTTCCGCGGCTTCAAGAAAGACCCTGAGGGCACGGACCAAGAATGCCCGGTGTCCTGTATACGTCACAGACTCCAGTTCTAATTGGTCGGGTGTGGGACACGTCTCACCATTGGGGCAGGGCGTGGGAATCAAGCCCCGCCTCTTTGGTGACGTGGCAATGACGTTATTTGGCACTTATACCCCGCACCTGTGACGTCATCGTTGTCCTGACAGTGATGGATGGGAAGGTCACGTGGTCAGGCCAGTCGAACGTCGGGTGTGGAGTGACCTGGGTTTCATCTTGTTGTTGTTGTTGTATTTTTTTATGTACTTAATAATATTTCTACTAACATAATGATCGTTGTTAAGCTAAAAAATAAACTATAGAGCGAAATAATGAACCTTATTTAACTACCCTCTTAGAAAAAACATATACAAGTAGATAGACTTATTTGAAACCAGACATTTCTTACTCATGAGAAAATCAGGACATTTGATCCTGAATCAGAAAAAAAGACAAGAGGCCAACCAAGAAATGGCAATACATTTTATAAAAAAAGAAGAAAAAAATTACATCCAATTCCAAAATAATCACTACATTCCTAAAAGGTTACAAGACTGCTTTCCACACACATACTTACGAATCTACAACGAGCTACAACTGGGGAACAAGGATAACAGGGCTCTTTGAACATGTAAGAATCAATGTCATACAAGACTATTCAGGGATAAGATAAAACAACGACCTCCATTGCATATAAATGCATCCCACCACAACCAGACATGAAACTCACACTGCAGTACATACATATATTACTAAAGACTATGTATAAATAAATATATATATATATATATATATGTATTTATATATGTATATATATGTATATATATATATGTATATATATATATATATATATGTATATATATATATGTATATATATATATGTATATGTATATATATATGTATATATATATATATGTATATATATGTATATATATATATGTATATATATATATGTATATAATATATATATATTATATATATATATATATATGTATATGTATATATATATATGTGTATATATATAAATATATATATACACTAAAAATTATAAGTAATAATTTAACAAATAAATGATAAATGACAAAGTTAAATAGTGAATAGATAAGATATAAATGATATAGAATATATAAAGGATGTATGATGAAATAGCAGATGAATGAGTGATAAATTAAGAATAGAATTAATGAAAATAATAAATTGATAAGACCCAAACATATAAATGAAAATCAACGAATACATATACACTAAAAATTATAAGTAATAATCTAAAAAATAAGTTATAAATGAGAAAGTAAATAGATAAGATATAAATTAAAAAATATATATAAATGATGTATGATGAAATAGCAGATGAATGAGAAATAATAAATTAAGGATACAATTAATGGAAACTTAAAAGATAAATCAATAATAAATTGATAAGACACAAACATGTAAACAAAAACCAACAAATAAAATACGTATAAATAATGACAATGAGTACTTGTAAAGTTGCACTTTACAAAGAGGACAATTTATTGAGTGTGCTAGGAGAGGCACATCAGTATTTTTATTGAGACGATTAGAAGAGGAACAGACAGATAAATAGACAGAACAGAGAGTAATTAGGGAGGACTGTTGGTATAGGTAAGATGTATGTGTATACATCAATTTTGGGGGCTTTTATGGATCTAGAGAAAGCTTATGACAGGATGGACAAAAAAGTACTGTGGGAGACATTGCAAATGTATGAAGTAGGGGAAAGATTTAAAAGGGTTTTGGTAAGAGTAAGAGCTTTGAGATGAAGTTGGGGCTTCGCCAGGGTTCTTATATCACTGTGGCCGAGGTGGGACGGGAGGTTAATGCTGAGGTGATGGGAAGGGGATTGGAGATGGATAGCAAGAGTAGAGATAAGTGAGAGGTGAGTCAGTTGTTCTTTTCTGGTTACAATGCGATTGTGGCTGGGTGAGTGTATACATGTATAGATGTGCCCGTGTATGTGACAGCTTGAGTGTGTGCGTGTGTGTGTGTACACGCGCGCTTATGTGTGTATAAAAGTACACGTCCGCGTGTGTGCATGTAATTGTGTGTAGTTGTGCGGCGTGTACGTGTGCATATTTTTGAGTGTGATTATGTGTTTGCGTTTGTACGTATGTGAGCATAAGTGCGTTTACATATGTGTGTGTATGTTCACACGCCCGTGTGTACGTGCGCGCGGCATGTGTGTGTGTGTGTGTGTGTGTGTATGTGTGTGTGTGTGTGTGTGTGTGTGTGTGTGTGTGTGTGTGTGTGTGTGTGTGTGTGTGTGTGTGTGTGTGTGTGTGTGCGCGCCACTAGCTCCAATTGGGCCAGTACCTTATCTCGCTCACAGTTGGAGGGTAACGTGACCTCCCGAGGATCACTCAGGCCAAAGGTCCAGGCGCCATGGGCAGAAAGACGAAAAAAATTCCAGAGCTTCAAGTTTGTCTTGACCTCATGCTCACGTCCTTGGGTTCAGAGTCCTATCATGTACTTCACAGAGCTCAGAACACGACCCTCCCTCTGGAACAAGATTGGACCAAATCGGACGACATGACGTCTCCTGTCAGAAATCCATTGTTAAGGCCATTTGGCTCATTGTCTCTGATTGGGCCGCTATTTCACCCACAGGTGGAGAGCTACGAGACCTACAGTGGATATCACTTGTAGACCACTCAGGCCCAAGGTGCGTCCACTACGTAGTGGCAAGACAAAAATCCACTCAGAGCTTCAACTCTGGCTAGGCCCCATGCACATGCCCTTTGGTCCAAGTTCTTGTGGGCCGATATGATGATTTCAGTAAAACATTCATAGGTAAACCCCTGTGATATATTCGGGTCATTTTGGCCACTGTTTCTGACTAGTCTACAATCTTACCCACAGGTGGTCTTCTAAGGATATCACTTGGAGACCGCTCAAGACAAAACAGTGGCCCCCAAGGAAGGGGAAAGGCAAAGCCCAATCCAAAGCCTCAACTTTGGCTGGGCCCCACGCATACGCCCTTGTGTCCAAGTTCCTCTCAAGTACCTCAAAGTGTGGATTCCACTTGGATGCCGCTTATGCCAAAGGTACGGGCGCCAGAGACGGGAATGTAAAAAAAAATGGAAAAGAGGAGTTTTGGACGGTGACCACGAACCCGTCCTTGGGCTCAGGCTCCTCATGTTTACTTCACAGTGAACTATGCCCGACTTTCTCCCTCTGGGGTAGGTTTGGGCCATATCTGTGATCTACCAATCTGGGGCAAAGTCCGTCAGGTCACCAATAATCGTCAAGTCACATATTTGGCTCAAAATTACTCCAGAGGGAGAGAGTCGTCCACAGAACACGGCGAGGTAGACAGGAAGAACCTGGGCCCAAGGGCGTGTGCGTGGCGACTAGCCAAGTTAAACATTTTTCTTTTTAACATTTCCGTCTCTGGTGCCTGTACCTTTCGCCTGAGTAGTGTCCAATTGCAATCTACAGGAGACCTAGCGGCCCTCGACCTGTGGCTGAGGTGGTGACCCAATCGGGGCAAGTGACCAAAATGACCCATCAAAAACTCAAAGGCAAAAAATCATCATGTCACCGTTTTGTCTCAAACTTAGCCCAGCGGGACAGAGTTGTGCACAGATTACGGCGAGGTAGACGGGAGGAACCTTTGTCAAAGAATTTGGCCAAAAATCATCATGACACCGATTTGGCCCAAACTGAATCGAGTGCCAGAGAGCCGAGAACAGAGCAAGGCGAGGTAGAACAAGTACCAGAGGGCGTGTGCTTGTTGATCAAAGTTGAGCATTTTATTTTTATTTTTTTCGCCTCTAATGTACAGGAGGCCTGGTGACGCGTGACTCAAGGCTGGGATGGCGACCCAATCAGGGTTAGTGACCAAAATGAAAAAAAAAAGAGGAACCCGCGGATTTGGTCACATATTTCGCCCAAACTTACTCTGGAGGGTGATAGTCGTACACAGAATAAGACGAGGTAGACGGGAGGACCCTGGGCCAAAGGGCGTGGCGACTAGCCAAATTCAACCAGAGATTCAAACTTGGCTGGGCCCCATGCACATGCCCTTGGGTCCAAGATCCTCTCTGGGGCAATATTGGGGCAAACCGGCCGAAATGATTATATTGGTCTCCGATTGGGCCATAGGTGGAGGGCCACAAGGCCTCGTGCGTATTTCACTTGGAGACCACTCAGGCCAAAGAAGCAGGCCCAAAGGACTGAAAGGCAAATACCCAACCATAGGCTCAACTTTGGCTAGGCCCCACGCATACTCCCTTGTGTCAAAGTTCCGTTCATGTACCTCAAAGTGTGGATTCTACTTAGATGCCGTCCATGCCAAAGGTACGGGCGCCAGAGACGGAAATGTAAAAAATCGGAAAAGAGGTTCAGATTTGGACGGTCACCACGAACCCGCCCTTGGGCTCAGGCTCCTCACGTCTACTTCACAGTGAACTATGCCCGACTTTCTCCCTCTGGGGTAAATTTGGGCCAAATCTGTGATCTACCAATTTGGGGCAAAATCCATCAGGTCACCAATAATCGTCAAGTCACATATTTGGCCCAAACTTACTCCAGACGGAGAGAGTCGTCTACAAAGCACGGCAAGGTAGACGGGAAAAACCTGGGCCCAAGGGCGTGTGGGTGGCGATTAGCCAAGTTAAGCATTTTTCTTTTTATCATTTCCGTCTCTGGTGCCCGTACCTTTCGCCTGAGTAGTGTCCAATTGTAATCTACAGTAGGCTTGGTGGCCCTCGACCTGTGGCTGAGGTGGTGACCCAGTCGGAACAAATTACCAAAAAAAAAAACACGGATTTGGCAAAAAATCATCATCTCACCGTTTTGTCTCAAACTTAGCCCAGCAGGACAGAGTTTTGCGCAGAGCACGGCGAGGTAGACGGGAGGAACCTTTGCCAAAGGATTTGGCCAAAAACCGTCATGACACCGATTTGGCCCAAACTTAATGGAGTGCAAGAGAGCCAAACACAGAGAACCGGTGCCAAAGGGCTTGTGGCGCCCGTACCTTTGACCTGAGTGGTGTCCAAGTGTAATCCACTGGAGGCCTGGTGGCCCATGACTTGTGGCTGAGGTGGTGGACCAATCGGGGCTAATGCCCCCCTCAAAAAAAAAAAAAAAAAACCTCATTTGGCCAAATATAATCATGTCACTGATTTAGCCCAAACTTAGCCCAGAGGTTGACAGTCGTGCACAGAACACGCACATTACTTTGTGTTTAAGTTCCTCTTATATACTTGTAAGTCCTCTGTGGTCATGTATCTCATTCTGGGCCAAGATTGAACTAAATCGGCCGACATAGTCATTTCGGTCACGTACCTGTGAGATTTTCGGGTCATTTTGGCTACCGGCTTTGATTGGTGTACTATTTCACCAACAGGTGGAGGGTCACGATACCTTCTACGGATATCACTTGGAGCCCACTCAAGCCAAAGGAGCAGGACCAAAGGGTTGAAATGCAAAATCCCAACCATAGGCTCAAATTTGGCTAGGACCCACGCATACACCCTTGTGTCCAAGTTCCTCTCATGTAACTCAAGGTGTGGATCCTATTTAGATATTGCTCAGTCCTAAAGTTCGGGCGCCAGAGACGAAAATGTAAAATAATAATAATAAAAAAAAAATAGGAAAAGAGGATCAACTTCGCCACGAACACACCCTTAGGCCCAGGCTCCCCATGTCTACCTCGCAGTGCAGTATGTCCGACTCTTTCCTTCTGGGGTAAGTTAGGGCATATGTGAGCTACCAATTTTGGGTAAAATCCGTCAGGTCACCAAAAATCGTCAGGTCACAGATTTGGCCTAAAGTTACTCCACATGGAGAAAGTCATCCATAGAGCACGGCGAGGTAGGCGGGGGGAAACCTGGGCCCATGGGCGTGTGTGCCGATCAGCCAAGTTAAGCATTTTTTTTAATCCTTTCTGCCTTTGACGTCAATACCTTTGGCCTGAGTTGTGTCCAAGTGCAATCCACAGGAGGCCTAGTGGTCCTAGACCTATGTCTGAGGTGGTGACCCAGTCGGGGCAAGTAACCAAAGTGATCCCCAAAAATCGTAATGTCACCGATTTGGCCCAAACTTGCACCAGAGGGAGAGAGTCGTGCAGAGAGTATGGCGAGGCAGACGGGAAATACCTGGGCCCAAGAGTGTGCGACCTGCCAAATTTGAGATTTTTTTTTTTTTTCTCATTTCCGCTTCTGTCACCCATACCTTTGGCCTGAGCGGTGTGCAAGTGCAATCCACAGGAGGCCTGGTGGCCTTCCACCTGTGGCTGAGGTGGTGACCCAATCGGGGCAAGTGACCAAAATGACCCCCAAAAACTCAAACGGATTTGGCAAAAAATCGTCATGGCACCGTTCTGTCTCAAACTTAGCCTAGCGGGACAGTTTCATGCACAGAATCTGGGCTCAAGGGCGTGTGTGTGGCGACTAGTCAGACCAAGTCAGAGATTCAAGCACAGCTGGGCCCCACGCACACGCTCTTGGGTCCAAGTTCCTCTCCGGGACAATATTGGGGCAAATCGGCCGACATGATGTTTTAAGTAAAAAGAATCCATGGGTAAGATTTTCGGGTCATTTTGGCTACTGACTCCGAAAGGGCCATTATCTCACACACAGGAGGAGGGCCATGAGGTTTCGTGCCAATATCACGTGGAGACCTCTCAGGTCAAAGGAGCAGACCCAAAGTGCGGATAGGCAAAACCCAACCAAATATACAAACTTGTCTGGGCCCCACGCACGCGCTCTTGGGTCCAAGTTCCTCTCATGTACCTCGCAATGCTCTGTGCACGACTCTCACCCTGTGGGTTAAGATTGGACTAAATCGATGGGCATGATTATTTCAGTCAAAAATCCTTGATATATTATCCGGTCATTTTGGCCAATGTCTACGTTTGGGCTATTATGTCACCCACAGACGGAGGGCCAGTTGGAGACCACTCAAAACAAAAGACCGAGTCCAAAGTGGGGAAAGGCAAAACCCAAGCCAAATCCTCAAATTTGGCTGGACCCCACGCACATTCCCTTGTGTTAAAGTTCCTCTTATTTACCTCAAAGTCCTCCGAGAACAATTATCTCCCTCTGGGTCAAGATTAGGCTAAATCGGCCGACACAGTCATTTCAGCCAAATACCTTTGGATCCCTGTGAGATTTTCGGGTCATTTTGGCTTCTGACTCCGATTGGGTCATTATCACACCCACAGGTGGAGGGTTACAAGACCTTCTGCGAATATGAATTGGAGACCACTCAGGCCATTGAAGCAGGACCAAAGGGATGAAATGCAAAAACCCAACCATAGGCTCAACTTTGGCTAAGCCCCACGCATACTCCCTTGTGTCCAAGTTCCTCTCGTGTACCTCAAAGTGTGGATTCTACTTGAATACCACTGAGGCCAAAGGTTCGGGCGCCAGAGACGAAAATGTTAAAAATCGGAAAAGAGAATCAACTTTGGACGGTCGCCACCAACACGCCCTTGTGCCCAGGCTCCTCACGTCTACCTCGCAGTGTAATATGCCCGACTCTCTGCCTCTAGGGTAAGTTAGGGCATATGTGAGCTATCGAATTTGGGATAAATCCGTCAGGTCACCAAAAATCGTCAGGTCACAGATTTGGCCTAAGCTTACTCCAGAGGGAGAGAGTCATCCACAGAACTCGGCGAGGTAAACGGAAAAAGCCTGGGCCTAAGGGTGTGTGCGTGGCGACCAGGCAATTTAAGTATTTCTTTTTTTTTTTATATCATTTCTGCCTCTGACGCCAATGCCTTTGGCCTGAGTGATGTCCAAGTGTAATGTATAGGAGGCCTGGTGGCTCTAGACCTGTGGCTGTGGTGATGACTCAAGTGACCAAAGTGACCCCTAAAAATCGTCAGGTCACCGATTTGGCCCAAACTTACACCACAGGGAGAGAGTGGTGCATAGCGTACGGCGAGGTACATGGGAGATACCTGGACCCAAGAACGTGTGCGTGGCGACCAATATATTTTTTTGCTCTCATTTCCGTCTCTGGCGCCCGTACCTTTGGCCTGAGTGGTGTCCAATTGCAATCCACAGGAGGCCTGGTGGCCCTCAACCTATGGTTGGGGTGACTGAAATGACCCCCCAAAAATTTTAGAGAGATTTGGTCAAAAATCGTCAGGTCACCGATTTGTTCCTAGAGTTAGAGTCGTGCAAAGAGCACGGCGAGGTAGACGGGAGTAATCTTGACCCAAAGGCGTGTTAGTGGCGACCAGCCAAATTTGAGATATATTGTTTTCTCATTTCCGCCTCTGGCGCCCATACCTTAGACCTGAATGGTGTCCAAGTGCAATCCACAAGAGGCCTGGTGTCCCTCAACCTGTGCCAGAAATTGTGATCCAATCGGAGCAAATGACCAAAAAACTCAAAGGAAACTCGTGGATTTGGCCAAAAATCGCCAGGTCACTGATTGGGCCCAAACTTAACCCAAAGGGAGAAAGTCATGCACAGAGCACGGCAAGGTAGACGAGAGGGACATAGGCCCAAGGGCGCGTGTGTGCGAGCAGCCAAATTTCACTTTTTTTTGTTCTATAGATTTGGCCAAACATTGTCAGGTCACCGAATTTCCCCAAACTTACCCCCAGAGGTAGACGCTATTGGACCCATGCTCCTCACATCTATCTCGCAGTGCACAGTGCCCGACTTTCCAAGGGTAATTTTGTCCAAAACGGTGACATACCGATTTTGGGTATATTCTTCCATTTGGGATTTTGTCTTATTGGGGTCATTTTGGTCATCTGCTCCGATTGGGCCACCATCTCAACCACAGGTCGTGGGTCGCCAGGCCTGCTGTGGATTGCACTTAGGCACCACTCAAGCCAAAGGTACGGGCGTCAGAGGCGGAAATGTGAAAAATTGGAAAAAAGGGTCAACTTCGGACGGTCGCCACGCACAGAACCTTGGGCCCGGGCTCCTCACGTCTACCACCTAGTGCCCTGTGCCCGGCTGTCTTCCTTCAGGGGTAAGTTTTGGCCAAATCGGTGTCCTGCCGATTTTGGGCAAAATCCGTGGGTCCCATTGTGATATTTTGTTTTGAGATCATTATGGTCTACTGCTCCGATTGGGCCACCACTCTCAACCATAGGTCGAGGTTTGCCAAGTCTGCTGTGGATTTCACTTGGACATCGATTAGGCCAAAGGTACGGGCGCCAGAGGGGGAAACATGAAAAATCAGCCCTTGGGCCTAGGCTACTCACGTCTAACTTGCATTGCACTTCGTCCATCTCTCTTCCTCTGGGGAAAGTTTGGGCCAAATCGATGATCTGCTGATTTAGGGCAAAATCTGTGTGTGCTCTTTTGGGATTTTTTCGTTTTTGGGTCATTATGGTCACCTACTCCGATTGGTTCATCATCTTACCCATTGGTCGAGGTCCCCCAGGCCTGCTGTGGAAATGTGTAAAATCGGAAAATGGGTCAAGTTCGGACTGTCGTCATGAACAAACCCTTGAGCCTATGATCCTCAACTCTATCTCTCAGTGCATTGTTCTCGACACTCGCCCTCTGAGATAATTTTGGGCCAACTTGGAAACCTGCCGATTTTTTGCAATATTGTAGAGACCTTTTTTTTATCACTTGATTTGCGGGCAAGTATCTGCAACTGGAGCAAGATTGTGCTAATAAGGAAGACCTAATGATTTTGATCAAATATCCATAAGTAACCCTTTTAATATTTTTTGGTCGTTTTGGCTACTGGTTCTTGGAGCACTATCTCACCAACATGTGGTCACGAGGCCTCCTGCGTATATCAACTGAAGACCACTCAGGCCAAATGAGCGGGCCCAGGGGGCAGAAAGGCAAAAACCCAACAAGAGCATAAATTTTGGCTAGACCCCACGCATACGCCCTTGGAAACAAGTTCCTTATATGTATCTCAAAATGCTCTGTGCACAACTCTTTCCATCTGCTGTAATATTGGGACAAATTCCTGTGAGATTTTTGGTTCTTTCAGAGGTAGAGGGCCACAAGACCTCTTTCGGGTATCTCTTGGAGACCGCTCAGGCCAAAGGACCGGGGCCAAAGGGCTGAATGGCAAAAACGATACCAAAGCCTCAACTTTGGCTGGGATCCACGCACACGACCTCGGGTCTAAATTCCTCTTATTTACTTCAAGTGCTCTATGCAAGACTCTCACATTTGGGGTAAAAATGGGTCAAACTGGTTGACTTGATGATTTTGGAAAAAAAAAAAAACCATGATACCCCTGAGAGATTTTCGGGTCCTTTTGGCCACTGTCTCCGATTGGGCCACTATCTCATCCATAGGTGGAGGGCCACGAGGACTTTTGCGGATAGCACTTGGAGACCACAAAACAGGCCATTGTGTCCAAGTACCTCTCATGTGCTTCAAATTGCTCTATGCAAGACTCTTATTTTTGGGTTAAGATTAGGCCAAATCAATCGATTTGATGATTTTGGTAAAAAAAAGAACCCTTGGGTAAACCCCTGTGAGATTTTCGGGTAATTTTGGCCACTGTCTCCGATTGGGCGACTATGTCTCTCCTATGTCACCACGATGCAAAAACCCAACCAAAACCTCAAAGTTGGCTGGACCCCGCGCACTCACGTTCAGGTTCTTCGTATGAACTTGTCAATTTCGGTTAGAAATCCACGTGAGATTTCCAATTCGTTTTGGCCAATGGTTCCGATTGGGCCACTATCTCACCCACAGGTGGAGGGCCACGAGGCCTGTGGATACTACTTAGAGAACAAAGGTGCCGGCGATAGGGGTTGAGAGGCAAAAATCCACACGGAACCTCAATTTTGGCTGGAACCCAGGCACAAGCCCTTGGGTCCTAGTTCCTCACAGGTCCCTCGGAGCTCTCTGTGTACGACTCTCTCCCTCTGAGGCACGATTGGCCCAAATCGGCTGACCTTATGATTTCGGTTAAAAATCCATGGGTACTCTAGTGAGATTTTGGAGTAAATTTGACCAATGGCTCTGATAGGGCCACTATCTTACCTACAGTCGGAGGGCCACAAGCCTTCTTGCTGATAACATTTGGAGACAATTTTCAACTGAAATATGTGTGTGTGTGTGTGTGTGTGTGTGTGTGTGTGTGTGTGTGTGTGTGTCCCTGCTTCTATGCTAATGTGCGTGTCTAACCTAACTTAGCTTAACCTGACCCAACCTAACCCAACACAGCACAACCTAACCTAAGCTAACCCAACCTAACATGTTTTATACTTTTGTATTTTTCTCCAAGGGCATGCTTGTATGGTTCTATCAAAATACGAATATAAGAGTATTTGCATGTAAATATGCAACTGTAAGGACATATGGGCACAAGGGTGTGTATGTGTGATTGTGTGTGTGTGTGTGTGTGTGTGTGTGTGTGTGTGTGTGTGTGTGTGTGTGTGTGTGTGTGTGTGTGTGTGTGTGTGTGTGTGTGTGTGTGTGTGTGTGTTGTGTACACGAGTTCAAACTCATTTTCGTACGTGCGTCCATAGACACAAACCTCAGTTTATATTGAGAACAAGAAGTACATTACAAGGACCCCAAGTCTTTATCGAAAATCGACACAGATCAAATAGCTATCTGTTCACATAATCTCTGTGACAATGATCTTTAAGCTCTTCACAGTGGCGAGATCAGAGGCATCAACAGAGTACCAATCGAGAACACTTTGCAATGAGGGGAGCCAACACACCGTGCAGAAATTTAGTAATGAGAACTCTAATTAGGCAAATTGGCTTGATCATTTCCTTTGTGTTACCTGAGCGATACTGGTTACTAAGTAGGAACCAATTAGATCCTAGGCAAATCTAGACGCGGTATATTTAGATTAACAAGTATCCAATACTTACTGGGTAAAATGCTGAAAATGAGGTGTTTATATTTCTCCAGGAACTTGAGATAATCTTTTGTGTGTGTATGTGTGTGTGTGTGTGTGTGTGTGTGTGTGTGTGTGTGTGTGTGTGTGTGTGTGTGTGTGTGTGTGTGTGTGTGTGTGTGTGCGTGTGTGCGTGCGCGCGCAAGCACACATTCCCATCAAATCCCTGCACTGTGTTACATTACCTGAACACAAACCAATGACGTTGAATAAACTCACACACCACATCAACACGAATCCCAAGTAACAAAACCAGTATACAAAGCTAAAAACATTGTAATCGCATCAATATGCCATGTGTTCACACGTACACAGCACGCCTAGTCTCATGTACGTATTGTCGTGTACACACACGCTTCAATGTACACACATATTGTACACACAGAAATGCTACCGCGGCCTTGAGATTCGGAGAGGAGGAGAGGTGAGGCAACAGGAGAAGTTCTACCTCCACGGAGCACCCAACTGAAGCCACATTCTTTCACTAAATCTAACATTTCTATGTACAAAACACAACCCCCTATTATGAGTCTTTCCTTCTAACTAGCTTCCTAGATCTCACTCCTAGACTTCCCCTTAGATACCTAGAACTTCATCTCTCTTCTAGATTGCTCATCTAGCTGGGTCTCCACCTTCCAATTAATTCCCTGGCCAACATACCTGCAATGGATTCCACGCACATATGCGTATACATAATGCATGACTGTGCCAAACATTCGATTGATTTAAAGTCGTTCAGCAAATACGTAATAAAAGAAAATATTTCATATCTGATCAATTTAAAACAGATATCTATACAAATAGTCATATCCACATGGACGAGAATAAGCACAAACGCAAATATATATAACATTTTTGTACGTAAGGTGATATACGTAATATATGTATATATATATATACTGTATATATATATATTATATATATATATATATGTATATATATATATATGTGTGTGTGTGTGTGTGTGTGTGTGTGTGTGTGTGTGTGTGTGTGTGTGTGTGTGTGTGTGTGTGTGTGTGTGTGTGTGTGTGTGTGTGTGTGTGTGTGTGTGTGTGTGTGTGTGTGTGTGTGTGTGTGTGTGTGTTCACACCTTATACAGTACTGTATTCATCTTAAGTTTACATTTCTCCATCCTTTAGACGTACATTTACTCGTGAAACAATGTATATCCTTTGTTATTTACATTATTATAGTTTTTATTTATCATTTCATTATTATTAAGATTTTTTTCTTTCAAATCCGACCTAGATATGGACCAAAAGGTCTCCTATCGGCATGCTTCGCCTTTGTAATCCTTTGTTACGTCATAGAAAATCACAACCTACATCAATCTCTAACTTCCCTTTACATAAAACAAGTTAAAAACACCCTTTCTAAACATTAACACATTATAAGGAGAATTCACTAACCTACCTTAACGCCATCTCCACTTCATTAGCCACATCACATTTCATCATTTGATGTATACATCTTCAAATAACACCACAAACAACCTATGATCACATCACCTTCATCACATCCTCGAATCCCAACACCGTTTCTGGGGGTCCAGAGAACCCTAACGAGGTCTTTCGACAAATCTCACTGAAACTGGAACGAAGCTAGAATCGGCTTAACTAAACCTGGTTTAAGCTGGTGATGGCCTCAGCAAGCTTGATATACACTATCGTTAGCCAGTCCTGTCTGTTCAGGACGTGAGAGCTTCCTCTTCACTCCACAGAGGCTATTTTACTATAATAATACAGGCAATCATGAACTCTATCTCTCCTTCGAGTATTCTTAACTCACCCGATGACCTTTTCCCCCCAAACGTCATCTTATTCGAATTTGTTTATTTTGTCGTTTTGTCTACCGCATTAACTAAAAGGTATTTGATATTGAAAGCTGATGAGTCATAATTGTCAATATAAAAAATCGTTAATTATAACTTTTCGTCTCCAAATCATATAGACACGAGGTTTGAGTAGTAGTACACTAATATGGAACGTAATAAAATGACAATAACAATAATGATAATAATAATAATGATAATAGTAAAGCTAATATCAATAACAACAATAATAATAATAATAGTAATAATAATCATAATAATGATGATAACAATAATAGTAATAATGATGATAATCAACAATAAAATAATAATAACAGTAATGATAATAATAATAATGATAATGATAATAATAATAATAATAACAATAATAATAATAATAATAATAATAATAATAATAATAATAATAATAATAATAATAATAATAATAATAATAATAATAATAATAATAATAATAATAATAATAATAATAATAATAATAATAATAATAATAATAATAATAATGATAATAATAATAATAATGATGATAATAATAATAATAATAATAGCAACAACGACAACAATAATAATAATAAAAACAGCAACATTAGCAATAAAAACCCATACATACACTTTACAACCGAGCTTTATCACCACCCAATCGTCGTTTGTATGTGGTAACCCCGTGACTTCTACTGGCCTAGAATCCAATACTACACTTACCTTCATTAAGTCCTAATACGAGGTTGGATGAACATATGAATAGTTCAGAGTTCACAGGAGTGTGCATAATAGCTACAATAAATATTTCACTTCCCATCTATACTATTATACCACAAAATTTTAGAAATCCAAGTTAAAAAACAACTTTGCTACCCGAAAAGCATTACTATAAAGGAGATATTTTGATAATATATAATATTTTTCAAATACATAAAAGAAAATTGATAAAGATGCAGAATGGTGTCAAAAACAAAATGTGGCTATGATATGCTAAGACAATTTGACAAGTTGACAAGGGAAAGATAGGAGTCTTAATCCGATTAATTGAAAGAAGTTTAGAATAAATTTGGATTAACAGTCCTATCATTCCTTTTACGTCGTCGTTAATATAAAGAATATTACCTTTGTAACAGATCACCCATAACCCATTAATGTATTTTGTTATACACAAGAGTAAAAGCACACATTGACAGAGAAATGTAATATAGAATTGAAAAATGTAAAATCATAGATATAGCCAATATAAAGAAGCAATACACACTATACATTAGCAAAAGTCTAAAGCACGTCTAATATAGCACTGCTTTTACAATGAAAATTACATCAAAGCTCGAAAATTATGTTATCATATATACAAATCCACATAGTAAATTGCAATGAAATTTACTACTAACTTGAACATAGACACTTATTCACATAGGTTATGATGAAATAAACTGACCACATAATTAGAAACACTGCCTCGTACAAGATACTATGATCAAGTAAACTGACCGTATGATCAAAAGTACTTTGTCACAGGATATCATGATAAAGCAACCACATAATAAGAAACACAGATTCATTAAGTCATTTGTATAAAAATTCACTGATCGCATAATTGGAAACACTGATATCACACATAGACATTTATGTTACAAAGAAGCAAAGCAGGGTAGATACCAAAAGCACATTATGACAGCAAAGCAAAAGACAGTGAGAAAACACTGAAAAAACATTGACAAAAACACAAACATATCCAACACACCTGAAATATACCAAAGCGTTTATTAATAATCAACGAAAATATCAAAGTTAAAACTAGACTACACAGATGTACAGTTCGAGAAACCAGTTCCATTTTCTTTCATTGTGGCGGTGCCTGGTAACCAAGCAAACGGTACATTTTTGTTGTGAATGAAAGGAGTTCAATGATTCACGTGTAACCAAAATGTTTTTTGTTTGGTCTCTTCTGTTGATTTGGAAACTCATTTGAATACAATACATGAAAACAATGGGGAGGAACTCATTTCACCATCTGTACAATTTAGCATAGAATCCTTCATGCAAAAATTATTAGATGAATAAGTAAATAAGTAAAATAGATAATATGAAATAAACAAAAAGAATAAATTAATAAAGTAGAATAAAAATATGTATAAACAAAAGGTAAATATATGAATAGATAAGATAAAAAACAAGAGAATGAACATATAAATTAATGATAGATAAACAAATTCAATTCAATTTAATGGATAAATAAATAAATGAATAAGACAAATAATAAAGTCAACACGTCAACACGCCACCTAAATGACCAAAACCAAACACTAAAATCAAAGACATTATCATTGCAAATGAGTAAGCCCAGTACACAGAGAGCACGTTAAAGCGACCCCAACAATTTACCAAAACAATAGAACAACACCGCAAAACCTGACTTTCATTCATGCAGCCTTACCCCCCAGGTCCTAATTACAATAACAATGCACACTGACCAAACATTACTTTAAACTCTTCACCACTCAATTCCAGCATCAATATCGAGGGGAATTACAATAAGAAGCCGACATTCAAAGTTGAAGACCAATTCAGTCTTCGCATCTACAAAGAACTTATCGTAACCCACAGCAAGAGTTCCCTGATGCAACTCCGAAAGCCATGTCAAAGGAAAATTTATCTAACGTATGCCCTCCCTAAGCGCCATTTAACTTGGCCCAAACTGAAGTTACAGACAGCTTACCGCTTCCTTCGGAGTCGACCCTCGGCAGCCTCGGCAGCCTCGGCAGACTCTTCGGAGACGAAGACGACGACGACGCAAACAACAGCGTTCTTGGAGGAATTCGGGGGAAACATGGGCGACACGTGATCGATAAGCAAATGACCTCTAATGACCCAAGAACTCCTGGCACTACGCCTCGGCAGCTGAACGCAATTCGAGAGCACCTGATGAATAGGGAGCAAGGGTTGCTGGCTGTCGTTGGGAACAACCACGTTAAACTATTGGAAAAAGACCAGAACGGATTGAGC
>NC_134779.1:60786071-60788571 GCF_046742065.1 Oratosquilla oratoria
GAACTTATTCTATCGACTGTATATAAACATCACCAGTAAACCTTAAACATCCCAATGCTCCCTTTTCATTGACTCAAGACCCTGAGATCTCTATTACAATGTGATTTCAATTTATTTAGGCAAAATTATATATATATATATATATATATATATATATATATATATATATATATATATATATATATATATATATATATATACTGTGTAACATACCCCTGTTTCCTTAAAGATGATAGTCATATCAATACAGAGACGTCCTTCAATATGATATTAATGTAACAGGACTGAAACTTCTTCAATAGGGTGACATGCCCACTTGACTGAAGAGATTTTGTTATCTTTATGGTTAGACTCTGTCACCTAATTGAAAGTTTGGTCTGTTCTCTACGGTGACGATTCCTTAGCTTGACGGAAAATATATCAAAAATAAATATATAAATAAACAAATAAATAGATACATAGATAGATAGATAATCAAATAAGATTAATAGATAGAAATAAAACTCTACTAAATCAAGGTTGCTCACATACATAAACACACGAAGAAATGAAATAATAATTCTAAATATCTAAGGGAATCTAAATATCAGGCTGGAACGTGAAGAGCATTATCGTATGCAAAAAGACTTGAAGTCCTACAGACTTTATACTCTGTCACAAAGTTGGACAACCCCTGACCTCCCCTCCCACTGTCCTCCCTCCCCCGATCGTTACATTATGAGATGAACTTTCCTTTTACTTCCTCTATTTATGGGAAGTGAAGGTAGCCATACATTTAACAGTGAATGGAAAAGTTACACATTTAACCCGAGGAGAATTCCGCCATAACTTAAATAGAGTTTGGATGAAAAGTTAGAGTCTCTCATAGGGTATAAGTCTGAGCGTGTGTCTGGAAGTTCGTTTGTTTGTGTGTGTGTGTTCGTGTGTGTGTGTGTGTGTGTGTGTGTGTGTGTGTGTGTGTGTGTGTGTGTGTGTGTGTGTGTGTGTGTGTGTGTGTGTGTGTGTGTGTGTGTCTCAATGGGTGGGCGAGCCACATGGGTAGACACCTGGACTGAAATAGCATGTACAGTGTATGTGCGTACGCACGTGTGTACACACACACACACACACACACACACACACACACACACACACACACACACACACACACACACACACACACACACACACACACACACACAAACCCTCTATATATGTGTCGGTATACATGTATGTATGTATATATTTATGCATGTATATAATTGTATATTACTGTATGTATGCATGCATGGGCGCATATATACATGTATGCGTGTTCACGTGCGTATACATGTATGTATGCATGTATGTACATAAGATGCATGAGTATATATGTTTGCATATGTGTACGGATTATGGAATGAAAGGAGAACAAAATTAATTGATATGAAAAATGGTATGAGAAATGGGTACTTGGGAATAAATATAAGGAGAAATTTGTATGAAATGTGGTTGTACCCTCTGCAGTGTATGGAGCAGACACATGGAATTTACGGGAGGTAAAGAAGAAGAGTCTGAACGTGTTTGAGATGAAATGTTTGAGAAGTACATTATGGATTACGAGGATGGATAGAGTGAGAACTATGGGCGTGAGGCGGAGGGCGGGGGTGGGAAGAGAGATTTCGGATTGGGTAGATCAAAGAGCGCTAAGCTGGTTTGTGCATATAGGAAGATTGAGTGAGGGAAGACAAACAAAAAGAATATGGAGAAGAGAAGTGTAAACTTCAGAAGAAAAACAAGAATGAGCGGAATGTCTGTCGAGCAAAGAAGAGAGTGCATGGTTGTGTGGGCTTCGAATCGGCCACCCTCCTTATAAGAGGGGGAAGACCTTTTGATATGTATATACTCGTATGTATATATCTATGTGGATGTACTATTCCTTACTACACTGCTTCTCGTCATACACGAGAAGTTAAGATGAGAAGAAGGAAGGGGTGGTGGAAGGGGGTGGAATGGGTGGCAGTAGATACGTACCTTTGACTTTGCTACCTCCCTTATAAGAAGAAAAACTCTAGGTATATAGACAGATGTATGTATGTATAAATGGATATATGTATGTATGTATGTATGTATGTATAAATGGATATATGTATGTATATATGTATATATGTATGTATGTATGTATGTATGTATGTATGTATGTATGTATGTATGTATGTTCGAATATATGTATGCATTAAATGAATGCAAGTACGAGTACGTGTGTATGTATATGTATGTACGTATATATGCGTGTATGTATGTATGTATGTATGTATGTATGTATGTATGTATGTATGTATGTATGTATGTATGTATGTACCTATGCATGTATGTATGTATGTATGTGTGTATCCATCTACCTATGTATGTGCGTCTGCATGTACGCATGCACACATGTATGTGGGAATTCCAAACCGTACTCTTAAGGCGAACAACTTCGTCATGTTACGCGTCCGATTGCGTAGCTTGCAAATGTCAGTGTCCGAATCCTCTGTTTGTA
>NC_134779.1:60803571-60811071 GCF_046742065.1 Oratosquilla oratoria
CTTAAGATACGTCATTCCTACTTTATATAGAATGTACTGATTACATAGTTTTTCTAATTTGTCTTGGCAGAAAATAATTATTTGGCACAAATTTATGAATTATCATATTAAAAGTTTTGTGAAATTCATGTTTTAACGAAACAGAAAAATACTGTGTAAGGTGTATAAATCTGATAAAAAAAAAAACACTTAAAACCAGCTGTTCAGAAGAATAAGAAAAGTATCTACTCCAGTAGATATGATAATTGGTACATTGGTGAGGTGCAACAGCACCTTAATCACGGGAAACCCTTATTATCTCTTTTCAGACAATCACCCAACAATTTTGTTGTATTATGAGTCTGACACTGTGTTCAAGAGAATTTAAATCTTTCGCTGAACAAGATCTATAAGATGCTCGAGTACTGAAGGTATATTATGTCATTTGTTCATCTTAAAAACAAATCATCTGTCAGATGGAGTGTGCCATTCGTTTTGTAATTGGCTGGCTCGTGCCATGTCATTATCGGTAGGCACGTGCCACGTTAGGCACGGGTTCTTCATGTGCCATGGCACATAGGAGACACCTTGCATCGTTCTATCGTCATGACTTTATGCAGTTTGGTTAAAAAATTCGTCATAGGTTTCTTAACACATACGGACATCAGCAGAGCCTTGAAGTACATGTTCATCGAAGATTGAACGCAAGGGATCGTCCTAAAAGCAAATGTGAACAAGTAATACATTTCGGCCATTCATGTACATCGCTTTGCGTCCTTGTTACAAGATACCAAGACAAGGTATCGCCAAGTGTCAAGGATTTCGTTTCGTGAACCGTACACGACCTCATGAAATAGTCTGCCTAATATGCCTTATCTTTTATAACACAAAGGGCAAAGGTGACGACACCAACCCGGAGGAACAAGCCGCTAGGATAAGCTCGTCCAATAAACGCAAACGCCCAAAGGAGAAACAGCGAACATCGTCTTATCTGAAGAAGGTTGTGAACCCCGAAAAGAGACTCGATGAACACATCAGTATCGGTCGAAAAAAATTCGCATGGTCAGTAAGCAGTCGTTCTGAATACCTCCACATATCGCGAGCAGTCACACAAATAACCTCACCCATGAACAGCCACAGACACGCTTAATGCCCTCATAGCCGACGCAAGAGAGACACAAACCTGCCACATGATGATCGTCTCTCTCGCATACCGTCTCTCCCGTCCTTTACGACCGGGCTGGGTCAGTTTATGTATGTGGCGGGCGACCTGGATCGCTCATGATAATTACACTCATACGTAAAACAGAGTACCCTCATATGTGGTAAAGTGTCCACATGGCTCACTCTCCAGGCACCTGTACTCGGTAGCGTCCTATGAACACCTGTACACCTGTTACTTGGGATACTGAGAGCTTATGACTACCGAAGGCTTTGGGTACCTACCAGGCGAGTATCCAAATACATGGACAAGAAGGACATACACGCCTTCTGCACAAACACTCTTAAGCAACTGCCCACAATGCCCCACCTAGATGCTGAGCGCTTTCAGGTGTCCAATGCCTTGCCCCTACACCTTCTCCTCCACCTTCTCCTCCACCTTCTCCTCCACCTTCTCTTCCTCGGTCTCCTCCTCAGTCTCTTCCACCTCGTTGGTTTCCCATTCCTCCTCCTCCTCCTCCTCCTCCTCCTCCTCCTCCTCCTCCTCCTCCTCCTCCTCCTCCTCCTCCTCCTCCTCCTCCTCCTCCTCCTCCTTCTTCACCTATACTTCCTCTTCTTCTTTTCCTTCATCTCCTTTTTCCTACTTTTTCTTTTTAATCCCATTTCTCTACTCCTCTTCCTCTCCTTCCTTCTTCTTCTTACTCTCTTCCTTCTCTTTTTCTCTTCATATTTCTCCTCTGATCTCTTTGACTCCTCAATTTTATCCATCTCCTCATTCTCTGTTTTATCTCTTCCTCTTGCTTCGCCTCCTCCTCATTTTCCTCGCTTCTTCCTCCTCCTTATTATCCTCGTTTCCTTCCTCCTCGTCTACCACCTCTTTGTCTCCCATCTCTACCACCTCTCTAGCTTCCTCCTCCTCCTCCTCCTCCTCCTCCTCATTTTCCTCGCTTCTTCCTCCTCCTTATTATCCTCGTTTCCTTCCTCCTCATCTACTACCTCTTTGTCTCCCACCTCTACCACTTCTCTATCTTCCTCCTCTTCCTCCTCCTCCTCCTCCTCCATCTCTTCCTCCTCCTCCTCCATCTCTTCCTCCTCCTCCTCCTTCTTCTCCTCCTCCTCATTTTCCTCGCTTCTTCCTCCTTATTATCCTCGTTTCCTTCCTCCTCGTCTATCATCTCTTTGTCTCCACCTCTACCACCTCTCTATCCTCCTCCTCGTTCTCCTCCTCTTCCTCCTCCTCCTCCTCCTCTTCCTCCTCCTCCTCCTTCTGGAACCCGCCTTCTTTATCCCTCCCTCCTTCCTTCCCTTGTCTCTTGTCCCAACTCTTGGAGAAACCCCAACGAGCCGTGGGCTCAAGCGTTGTGCCTGCAGACCAGGGGCCAGGTGAGTGGGCCACTTGTATATTCACGGCAAGACACTAACTAAACATTATCACCTCTCGACTCGCCACAATTAGCTTCTGCATTCGACCCTCCCTTAACTGCTGCTCATGATGCCGGGGACCCTGCGTACATGTGCATGTACACACATACACACATACATACACACACACACACACACACACACACACACACACACACACACACACACACACACACACACACACACACACACACACACACACACACACACACACACACACACACACACACACACACACACACACACACACACACACACACATAGATGGATACAAAGAAAGACTGATAAAAATGTAAAAGGTACAAGAAGCCATCTCGATATGGGTTCCGGGTCTTCAATCACTCTTGAAGAGAGACTGAAAGTTTTAAGAATAACAACATTGGAGGAAAGACGATACTGAGGATATATGAAGTAAATATTTAAAATTATTAATGAAAATGTTTTATGAATAAGAAAAACACTCATCAGTTGATAAGCGAGACAAAGAACCAAAATAAGAAAAATAAAAAATAAAAAGAATAGAATAAAAGACAAAGACTAAGAAATATGTGAAAAAAATAGTCATTACAATAAAGCTACATTGAATGGGTGGTAAGCAAAAATTTGGTGCAATTAAAGTCTGTGTAATTACGAACTGAATGTTGCCATATTTACATTGAAAATATAGTTTATTTGAAGGTAAGGGAAGGCAAAGGACTAAAAGATAAGGAAATAAAGGAGAAAGGAAAGGGAAAGGAAGGGAAGAGAATTAAGGGGAAGGGACCATAAGGAGAAGAATGGAAAAGAAGAGAAAGGAAGAAAGGGGAAGGGAAATGAAAGGAAAAGGATGGAGGAAAGGGGAAGGGCAATGAAAAGGGAGAAGGAAATGAAGTGGGCGGGAAATGAAGGAAAGGGAAGGATGGGAGCGAAAAATAAAAGGGAAGGCAAGGGAAGGTTATGGACATAAAGGAAAAGGAAAAAGGAAAGGAAAGAAAGGAAAGATAAAGAAAGGAAAGGTAATGGAAAGGAAGAGGCAAGACGTAGAGAGAAGAAAATGAGAGAAGAGATGTGAAAGAAAGAGAAGATGAGGTAAGGGAGGAGAGAAGAGTAGAGATGTGATATGAAGTGAGATTAAGTGAGGTGAAGTGAGAGGAAGTGAGATGAAGTGAGGTGAAGTGAGGTGAAGTGAGGTGAACTGATGTGAAGTGAGATGAAGTGAGGTGAAATGAGATGGAGTGGGGTGAAGTGAGATGAAGTGAATTGAAGTGAGATGAAGTGAGGTAAAGTACGATGAAGTGAGACGAAGTGAGATGAATTGAGATGAAGTGAGATGAGGTGAGATGAAGTGGGGTAAAGTGAGTGAAATGAGATGAAGTGAGGTGAAATGAGGTAAAGTGAGATTAAGTGAGGTGAAGTGAGATGAAGTGAGACGAAGTGAGACGAAGTGAGGTGAAGTGAGGTGAAATGAGGTGAAGTGGGGTGAAGCGAGGTGAAGTGAGGGGATGTGAGATGAAGTGAGGTGAAGTGAGGTGAAATAAGGTGAAGTGAGGTGAAGTGAGGTGAAATGAGATGAAGTGAGATGAAGTGAGATTGAGTGAGATGAAGTGAGGTGAAGTGAAATAAAGTCAGATGAAGTGAGCTGAAGTGAAATGAAGCGAAGTAAAGTAAAAGAAAGTGAAGTGAAATGAAGGGAAATGAAAGAAAATGAAATGAAGTGAAATGAAGTATCGAGGACGTTAAAGACCATCGCAGAGGAGTCTCATGCTTGTCACTCAACTACGATCGAGTTTCTCTATGTTTATCGTATCATGGCCCTTGTACAAGGCCCACCCTAGTACTCCGACTAGGCATGGCACTATCAGAGCCTGTTAGGAGGACGTAAGAGAGTTAGGAAGTTCCCTTGTAGCCTTTGGTAATCTTCTGGAGGTTACCTGGAGCCCTGTGGTAACCGCCAACGAGAAAGGCTGTCTTGTAGGTCAAAGTCTCGAAGGAGAAGTATTTATTCTCTATTTGTTTATTTGTGTATTTATTTATTTATTCATATGTTTATTTGTTTATTTATCTATTTATTCATCTATTATCTAACCATCTATTTTTAATTTATTTTTAATTTATTGATCTATTAATTCATCTATTCATTCATTTATTTATATATTCATTTGTATATTTATCTATTTATTTATCTATTTATTCATTTATTTACTTAATTACTTATTCATTATTTGAGTTGTATCGTGATAAAGGTGATGTGAAAGAAGTAGAAAAAAAAACATATTTTTTATGATTTGATCTATTATTCTATTTTTCATTTATTTTTTATTTATTGATCTATTTATTCATCTACTCATTCAGTTATATATATATTTATTTGTATATTTATTTATCTATTCATTTATTTATTCATTTATTTATTTACTTATTTACTATTTGAGTCGTATCGTAATAAAGGTAATGCGAAAGAAATAGAGAAGGAGGATATTTTTATGATATGATGACAATAAGACACAGGAGTACCAGAGAATTAAGGAGAATGAATTAAGGAGAATGAATTAAGGAGAAGAGGATTGATTACAGAAACTAAGGGACACTATTGAACAAAGTAGAGATTGACATAACATACCAGATCGTATGGCAGGCGGTAGAGAACCACAGGTGGTAGGGCAGTTGGTGTAGCTGATGTCTATGAGGACAGATGGTGTGGCAGATGGAACAGGAGATGACGAGGGATGAAGGTTTAGCGAAAGACGGCAAAGGGTAAGACTCAGGTGGTGAGCACAGATGGTGCATGTCATAATACACACGTCATGTGGAAGGAAGGTGGTGGTAGATGGTGAAAATTGTAAAGGGAGGTGGTCTAGGTGCTCCTTTAGGGTTAGGTGCAGTAGGTGAGTAGATGAGAAAGTGTTGTTGTTGTTGTTGTTGTTGTTGTTGTTGTTGTTGTTGTTGTTGTTTTTGTTGTTGTTGTGTGGTAGTAGTGGGAGTGTAATTGGTGTCGATGTTGATATTGCTGTTGTCCTTGTTAGTGTTGTTATCGATTTTATTGTTGATGTTGTTATTGTTGTTTTTATTGTTGTTGTTGTTATTGTTGTTGTTGGTGGTGGTAGTAGAAGGAGTGTAATTGGTGTTGATGATGATATTGCTGTTGTTGTCCTTGTTAGCGTTGTTATTAATTTTGCTGTTGATGTTGTTGTTATTGTTGTTGTTGTTATTGTTGTTGGTGGTGGTGATGGTAATAGAAGGATTGTAATTGGTGTTGATGATGATATCGCTGTTGTTGTCCTTGTTAGCGTTGTTATTAATTTTGTTGTTGATGTTGTTGTTATTGTTGTTGTTGGTAGTGGTGGTAGTAGAAGGAGTGTAATTGGTGTTGATGATGATATTGCTGTTGTTGTCCTTGATAGCGTTGTTATAAATTTTGTTGTTGATGTTGTTATTGTTGTTGTTATTGTTGTTGCTATTGTTGTTGATGGTGGTAGTAGGAGGAGTGTAATTGGTGTTGATGATGATATCGCTGTTTTTGTCCTTGTTAGCTTTGTTATTAATATTGTTGTTGTTGTTGTTGATGTTGTTATTGTTGTTGTTATTGTTGTTGTTGTTGTTGGTGGTGGTGGTGGTGGAGTTAGTACAATGAATGTAATTGGTGTTGATGATGATATTGCTGTTGTTGTCCTTGTTAGCGTTGTTATCAATTTTGTTGTTGATGTTGTTATTGTTGATGTTCATGGTGGTGGTATTAGAGGGAGTGTAATTGGTGTTAATGTTGATACTGTTGTTGTCTTTGCTAGCGTTGCTATTTATTTTGTTGCTGATGTTGTTGTTACTGTTGTTGTTTTTGTTATTGATCTTCTTGTTGGCGCTATTGTAAACGCTTAAGCAATCATTTTATTCATCTTATGGAAAACCAATTAGAAAGCGTATATGCATTTGTACAGATTATATGACTTGATTGATTAGGTTGTTTTTGTTATGTCACCTGATTTAGGAGTTCTTAATGGTATAGGTGCTGACATAAATGCAGACTACACTAAAGCTGTAAGTAGGTGTAGGTGCTAGCAAAAAAGGTGCCAACGATTGGTAATACATGTTGTTGATTCAAATGAAGAAACAGCTGTGAATGCTGTTGTTAAGAATGCAGGTATTAGCAAATAAGATCACGTAGAGTCTGTTACTTCATGCGCATGTGTCCAAACAGGCGCATGTGTCCCAACAAGTGTTGGAATGGGTGTTGGTGTTGTAACAGACGCAGGTGTAGGGGCAGTTGCAGACTCGTCATAGGTGTTGCTAAAGATAGGATTGAGGACAAAGAAGCAACATATGCCTTAGGTATCGACATAGACATTAGTTAAGACTAGCAAATAACTACAGGTGTTATTGACGAAGGTGTATGTGTAGGTAGCAACACATGTAAAGAAGCGGATCCTAATAAACCTGCACATACTATAACATGTAAAGACGTAGACGGTACTCAGGGAGAGAATAACGAAGTAAACGAAGAAGAAGTGGATAATTTCAAAGGTGCTGGATTAGTAGGAGGTATTATGGATGAACCCAAAAGGTGATAAAAAGAATTCGTAATACTGAAAGGAGAAAAATGTATAATGGAAGACACTAGTTTAAAGGAAAAGACGAAAAGAAGGATGGAAAGCAACAGGTGAGATCAGTGGATGGGAGGGAGGAGGAGAGGAGGGAAGGCAGAGAAGGGGGAGGTAGGAAGAGAGAGAGAGAGAGAGAGAGAGAGAGAGAGAGAGAGAGAGAGAGAGAGAGAGAGAGAGAGAGAGAGAGAGAGAGAGAGAGAGAGAGAGAGAGAGAGATAGATAGATAGATAGATAGATAGATAGATAGATAGATAGTAGATAGACAGATAGATAGATAGATAGATAGATAGATAGATAGAAAGATAGATAGATAGATAGATAGACAGATAGATAGATAGATAGATAGATAGGTAGATAGAGAGAG
>NC_134779.1:60826071-60828571 GCF_046742065.1 Oratosquilla oratoria
CCTGAGGAACCACAAGACCAGAGACCTCGTCCAGATCGTTGTCGTCTTGGATGTTCTTCCGCCCCTTTTATCCTAATCCAGTAAGACGAGGACAGCTTTTGTAAATTGGATACAGGTTCGTCTTTGAGTACGTGCATTGCTCTCAAGAAGGTCTCAGGAGGGAAGAGTGGAGGAAGGGGGAGGATGAGATGGATGAGTGGGAGAAGGGAGAAGAAGCGAAGGAAAGAAGAGAGGGGGGAAGGAAAGAGGGAGGGCAAGTGGGAGGGGAAGAGGGTGAGGATGGGAAATAGGGGAGGAATGGTTGGAAGAGGAGGACGAGTGGGAATAGGAGTGGGAAGAAAAAAGGGGAAGAGGAGGAGGAGGAGGAGGAGGAGGAGGAGGAGGAGGAGGAGGAGGAGGAGGAAGAGGAGGAGGAGGAGGAGGAAGATGAATAACCAATAGACGATGGCTGTAGCCAGGTGATTTTACTCAGCCGAAGAAGAAACTTGTGAAATGAACGAAGATGTACATCGATCAAAATCCTATTGTGTTCTTTGTCTGCCCCATCAAGTGAATGGAACATCTGACGCTGACCTGGTTAATGTTCATTGGAGAAGGCACTAAGCTGAAGGCACTTTCTCAAAGACACAATAGTGCTTCAAGACTCCTGGAATTTGACCTTTGATGACATATCTAAAAGACACAAGAGTTCTTCAAGGCCTCTTGGTTTTGACCTTTGATGACAGATCTGAAAGACACAAGAGTTTTTGAAGACCTCTTTGACTTTGACACATCTTAAAAACACAAGAGATCTTGAAAATCTTATGGTTTTGGCCTTTGATAACACATGTGAAACACATAAGAGCTTTCAAGACCCCTTGAATCTGACCTTTGATGACACATCTGAAAGACACAAGAATTCTTGAAGACCCTAAGATAACACATCTGAAGGAAATAAGATATCTTGAAGACCTCCTAACTTGGATGACGTTCTTTATAGGTTGTGTTCTGGTTAAAACCAGATGACTCTATTCAGTTTAGGTCGGGTTTTCAAAGTTATTCACAGGGTCATCATATTAATGCAGTAGGCGGAACTCACACTAATGGATTTGAATTGGACAAATTTAGATTTAAGAAGAAAAAAAGCAAAAACTGGTTTACCAATAGAATGATGAACGAATGGAATAGGCTAAATAATCAAGTAGCAGTTGCTGAAAATATCAGTTGCTTTGAAAAAAAGATAGACAACATTATGGATGGGGACGACAGGTGGTAATGGACATGGAACTACCTTGTATGGGACTTATGGTCTCTTGCAACCTTCTTCACCCTTATGTTCTTATGATGGGGCATTTTACAGACTATTTTCCAAACTAAAACGACTTTATTCAGCTGGGGAATAAGGACAAGAATACTATAATCACTAAAGCACATAGAGAGTATACGCTTTTATTAAGATCTTTTCCCAGCTGCTTGCATTGAGATGACTTTGTGCGCTACGAGGCACATCATACACGAAACATTGTGACACCACTACACGAAAGAAAATGAAACGTATGTTCGATAAAACCAGTTGAATGAATGTTTACGTAAAGCATCAGGTCCCCATTGTTACTGCACCAATAACATGCACAGACCCAAACGATACACAATGTAAACCTTTAACTGCATTTTACGATTTATTTATCTATTTACTCGGGATTATTTAACTAAAGGGAGAGACTTTCAAGTGGTTAACTTGTTCACAATGGACGAATTAAAGTTCTCTTAATCCAGGAATAAACCCTTTCATATGACCAGTTCATGGGAAAGTCTTACAATGAACAATGCTTTCCCTTTGGGAGAACTGAGGAGTCGTAGTGACCAAGGGTTTGTTGCCCTCAGCAAGGCTTCTCAAGACAATGGGTCGAATTCTTTCTACAGAACTCTCGCTTCTGATAAAAAACTAATTCGTCCTTGTATCTTCTTCTGAATTTTACTTCTTGATTGTCTACGGATGAATTGGTTAGCTTGATGGTTGAAAGCGTATAAAGAACTAGTGGACAAATTTTCAGTTCTTTCAAAACAAACACACACGCACACAATCATGCAAACACAAACGCACACAATCATACAAACACACACACACACACACACACACACACACACACACACACACACACACACACACACACACACACACACACACACACACATATATATATATATATATATATATATATATATGATAATCTTGCATAGGGGCGTGGTAATATTGAGAAACACTCAGTAACGGAAAGAAAAACAAAGGCAATTAGAAACTGATGAAACTACACTGATGGAGGTGAAAAAGACAGTAAAGCTGACGATGACTGTGACAACATATATATCAACAATGAATAAAAGAAGAATCATAACAGATGAATTATAGATATATGACAAATGGATCATAAGAAAATAAGTATACGATTTAAATACTACAGTCTTCGTCCTATATTCTGGTTTATTATGTGTGATTTTATTCAGCTGAGGGAAAGCTAAA
>NC_134779.1:60833571-60836071 GCF_046742065.1 Oratosquilla oratoria
AAACCCTTTCATATGACCAGTTCATGGGAAAGTCTTACAATGAACAATGCTTTCCCTTTGGGAGAACTGAGGAGTCGTAGTGACCAAGGGTTTGTAGCCCTCAGCAAGGTTTCTCAAGATAAGGAGTCGAATTCTTTCTACAGAACTCTCGTTTCTGATAGAAATTAATTCGTCCTTGTATCTTCTTCTGAATTTTACTTCTTGATTGTCTACAGATGAATTGGTTAGCTTGATGGTTGAAAGTGTACAAAGAACTCGTGGACAAATTTTATGTTCTTTCAAAACAAACACACACGCACACAATCATGCAAACACACACGCACACAATCAAACAAACACACACACACACACACACACACACACATATATATATATACATATATATACATATATATGTATATATATACATATATATGTATATACATACATATATGTATATATATATACACACATATATATATATATATATATATATATATATATATATTAATCTTGCATAGGAGCGTGGTAATATTGAGAAACACTCAGTAACTGAAAGAAAAACAAAGGCAATTAGGAACTGGCCAAAAGACGGCAGCATGAACTGATGAAACTACACTGATGGAGGTGAAAAAGACAGTAAAAATGAGGGTGACTGTGACAGTAAAGCTGACGATAACTGTGACAACGTGTATATCAACAATGAATAAAAGAAGAATCATAACAGATGAATTATAGATATATGACAAATGGATCATAAGAAAATAAGTAAACGATTTGAGTATAACAGTGTTCTGGTTTATTATGTGTGATTTTATTCAGCTGAGGGAAAGCTAAAAAGCTTTATTTTTTCTTTCAGAGTATGAAGACGGTTTACGCAACTGTAATAATCCATGGAAAGGAATGATGAATGGCAGAAGCTTTAACTTGAGGTTCTGACTTTCCTCCGGACTCGTAGAAAGTAGCGGCATGGAGTAGCACAAGAACTGTAAAAATCCATGGAAAGGAATGATGAATGGCTAAAGCTTTAATTTGAGGTTCTGACTTTCCTCCGGACTCGTAGAATGTAGCGGCATGGAGTTGCACAAGAACTGTAAAAATCCATGGAAAGGAATGATGAATGGCAGAAGCTTTAAGCTAAAATGCAAAAAGACGTTTTTAGCTTCCTCGAGGTTCAGCTCCCCGTGCTAGGAAGTATAGGCGCGTAGGTCCATTGCGCCTGCAATCAGCTCCATAACCACAAAGACATGGCCTCTCTCCATGAAGAGGTCGAGTAGCTTGATGAGTTCTGTGACATTCTGAACCGTCTTCATCAGGGCGACTTCGAGGGGCATGGTCCTCTTCTTCGGGTCTGCCCAGTCGTAAATTTCAGCCACAGGTATTTTTTTAACTGCGACCTTGGCTTTGTTTTCAATTTGTTCAGCGGAGAAAACGCATCCGAATGCTCCTTTGCCGAGAACTTCCTGGAAGAGTATGAACACGGCTTATGGAACTGTAAAAATACATGGAAAGGAATGATGAATGGCAGAAGCTTTAAGCTAAATAGCTTGATTTTTTCTTTCAGAGTATGAAGACGGCTTAAGGACCTGTAAAAACCCTTGGAAAAGAATGATGAATGGTAGAAGCTTTAACTTGAGGGTCTGACTTTCTTCCGGTCTCGTAGAAAGTAGCGGCATGGAGTTGCACAAGACTTCTGCTTCTTTTGGCTCTGCTTTCCTGTCAACCAGGAGTCAGCTTTGATGGCCCCCAGGCGAAGACGTTTCACTGGCTTGCTGGTGAGGCACTTCTTGATGAGCTTCTGGCAGCTCGTTGGTACTCCTTTCGGGAACTTGAGTTCCCATTTTTCCCCGTCGTTTGGGAAATGTTTGCACACGAGGCGGAACAGTAAATATCCAAGACTCCAGACCGTCGATTCCTCATAACAAGTAGAAGAGTCTTTGATGAAGGAGCCCATGCCGTAATCAATAAGCTTGGCGGCCATTATTTTGTTTTCATTGTCTCTGAAGGCAAGAATATTGGCCATCTTGATATCTTGATGCGAGACCCCAGCTTCGTGGCATGATGACACGGCTCTCACAACGTGCAAAAAGACGTTTTTAGCTTCCTCAAGGTTCAGCTCCCCGTGCTAGGAAGTATAGGCCCGTAGGTCCATTGCGCCTGCAATCAGCTCCATAACCATAAAGACATAGCCTCTTTCCATGAAGAAGTCGAATAGCTTGATGACTTCTAGGACATGCTGAACCGTCTTCATTAATGCGACTTCTAGGGGCATTGTCCTCTTCTTCGGATCTACCCAGTCGTAAATTTCAGCAAAAGGTATCTTTTTAACTGCGACCTTGGCTTTGTTTTCAATTTCTTCAGCGGAGAAAACGCATCCGAATGCTCCTTTTCCAAGAACTTCCTGAAAGACGAATCTTTCGGTCATCGCTCGTAGGTTCTTCAGTCCTCGAAGAACAATTTGATGATAGGGTCTGCTGAAGGCCGCGACCATTGAGAGTGATGTTGACATCCACGATTTCAA
>NC_134779.1:60841071-60851071 GCF_046742065.1 Oratosquilla oratoria
ACACGCACACAATCATGCAAAAAACACACGCACACAATCATACAAACACACACACACACACATATATATATGTACATATATATAAATATATATATATATATATATATATATATATATATATATATGATAATCTTGCATAGGAGCGTGGGAATATTGAGAAACACTCAGTAACTGAAAGAAAAACAAAGGCAATTAGGAACTGATGAAACTACACTGATGGAGGTAAAAATGAGGGTGACTGTGACAGTAAAGCTGACGATGACTGTGACAACGTGTATATCAACAATGAATAAAAGAAGAATCATAACAGTTGAATTATAGATATATGACAAATGGATCATAAGAAAATAAGTAAACGATTTGAGTATAAAAGTGTTCTGGTTTATTATGTGTGATTTTATTCAGCTGAGGGAAAGCTAAAAAGCTTTATTTTTTCTTTCAGAATATGAAGACGGTTTACGCAACTGTAATAATCCATGGAAAGGAATGATGAATGGCAGAAGCTTTAACCTGAGGTTCTGACTTTCCTCCGGACTCGTAGAAAGTAGCGGCATGGAGTTGCACAAGAACTGTAAAAATCCATGGAAAGGAATGATGAATGGCTAAAGCTTTAATTTGAGGTTCTGACTTTCCTCCGGACTCGTAGAAAGTAGCGGCATGGAGTTGCACAAGAACTGTAAAAATCCATGGAAAGGAATGATGAATGGCAGAAGCTTTAAGCTAAAATGCAAAAAGACGTTTTTAGCTTCCTCGAGGTTCAGCTCCCCGTGCTAGGAAGTATAGGCGCGTAGGTCCATTGCGCCTGCAATCAGCTCCATAACCACAAAGACATGGCCTCTCTCCATGAAGAGGTCGAGTAGCTTGATGACTTCTGGGACATGCTGAACCGTCTTCATCAGGGCGACTTCGAGGGGCATGGTCCTCTTCTTCGGGTCTGCCCAGTCGTAAATTTCAGCCACAGGTATTTTTTTAACTGCGACCTTGGCTTTGTTTTCAATTTGTTCAGCGGAGAAAACGCATCCGAATGCTCCTTTGCCGAGAACTTCCTGGAAGAGTATGAAGACGGCTTAAGGAACTGTGAAAATACATGGAAAGGAATGATGAAAGGCAGAAGCTTTAAGCTAAAAAGCTTGATTTTTTCTTTCAGAGTATGAAGATGGCTTAAGGACCTGTAAAAATCCATGGAAAGGAATGATGAATGGCAGAAGCTTTAACTTGAGGGTCTGACCTTCTTCCGGTCTCGTAGAAAGTAGCGGCATGGAGTTGCACAAGACTTCTGCTTCTTTTGGCTCTGCTTTCCTGTCAACCAGGAGTCAGCTTTGATGGCCCCCAGGCGAAGACGTTTCACTGGCTTGCTGGTCAGGCACTTCTTGATGAGCTTCTGGCAGCTCGTTGGTACTCCTTTCGGGAACTTGAGTTCCCATTTTTCCCCGTCGTTTGGGAAATGTTTGCACACGAGGCGGAACAGCAAATATCCAAGACTCCAGACCGCTGATTCCTCATAACGAGTAGAAGAGTCTTTGATGAAGGAGCCCATGCCGAAATCAATAAGCTTGGCGAACATTTTTTCGTTTTCATTTTCTTTGAAGACTAGAATATTGGCCATCTTGATATCTTGATGCGAGACCCCAACATCGTGGCAAGCCGACACGGCTCTCACAACGTGCAAAAAGACGTTTTTCGCTTCCTCGAGGTTCAGCTCCCCGTGCTTGGAAGTATAGGCCCGTAGGTCCATTGCGCCTGCAATCAGCTCCATAACCACAAAGACATGGCCTCTCTCCATGAAGAAGTCGAGTAGCTTGATGACTTCGGGGACACTCTGAACCGTCTTCATTAATGCGACTTCTAGGGGCATTGTCCTCTTTTTCGGGTCTACCCAGTCGTAAATTTCAGCCAAAGGTATCTTTTTAACTGCGACCTTGGCTTTGTTTTCAATTTCTTCAGCGGAGAAAACGCATCCGAATGCTCCTTTTCCAAGAACTTCCTGAAAGACGAATCTTTCGGTCATCGCTCGTAGGTTCTTCAGTCCTCGAAGAACAATTTGATGATAGGGTCTGCTGAAGGCCGCGACCATTGAGAGTGATGTTGACATCCACGATTTCAAGTATGATTTGTGTTGATACGTTGTAGTACATAATAATGTACACACACACACACACACACACACACACACACACACACACACACACACACACACACACACACACATACAAATATACATACATATATTATATATATATATATATATACATATATATATAAAATGTATATATATATACATATATATACATACATACATAAATATATATGGATATATATATACATATATACGTATATATACATATATATTTATATATATACATATATATATATATATAATTATATATATATATATACATACATAAATATATATACATACACACACATATATATATATATATATATATGTATATATATATACATACATACATATACATACACACACACACACACGCACGTATATATATATATATATATATATATATATATATATATATATACATATGTACATATGTATATGTAATAACACACACACGCACACGAACATTATATATATATATATATATATATATATATATATATATATATATATAATCATATATATATACATATATAAATATATATATATATATGTATATATATAAAAATGTATATATATACATATATATATATATATATATTTACTTGTATATATATGTGTATATATATGTATATACACATATATATACACATATATATATATATATATATATATATATATATATATACATATATATATGTATATATATATATATATATATACATATATATTTTAATATATATATATATAATATATATATATATATATATATATATATATATATATATATATATATATATATACTGTATATATGGGGAGTGGGGGAATGAAGAACCTTTCGCCAGGACTGTAACTACGGCCAAAGTTGACACCTTCCTGTTCTATGCTCGGAGAGTCAGTCCTAGTGACATCCATCGGAGATCAAAGGGATTTTCATGCTGAATTAGCCATGAAGTAATTTAAATCTTGATAATCATTGATGATGATGATGATGATGATGATGATGATGGTGGTGGTCAATGATGATGATGATGATGATGGTGATGATGATGATGATGATGATGGTGGTGGTCAATGATGATGATGATGATGATGGTGATGATAATGATGGTGATGATAGTGGTGTTAGTGGCGTTGTGATGTTGATGACGATGATGACGGTGATGATGATGATGATGATGGCGAAGATGACGTTTAAAATATGACAATGATGAAAATCATTAAAATGGTGATAATAATGGCAATGATGCCATCAACATTAAATCCAGACAGTTCTCTTCCTCCTCTTCTGTCTCTTTCTCCTCCTCCTTACTCTTCTTACCTCTCCTCTTTTTCTTCTCACTTCTTTCCCTCTTCTTTTTCCTCTTACTTCTCTCCTTCCTCTTCCTCCTCCCCTCCTTTCACTCCTCTCTCACCTCTTCCACCTCTCCCTTCGCTTTCTCCTCTTCCACCTCTCCATCCTCTTCCTCCTCTCCATCCCCTCCTTCGACATCATTTGCAAACGTGTGCAGAGGTACACGACTACGAATGTACACGTACACACACACACACACACACACACACACACACACACACACACACACACACACACACACACACACACATACACACACACACACACACAAACACACACACACACACACTCACACACACACACACATACACACACACATACACACACACGAGCATAGCTCCCTTTCCGTGTAATACAACTAGGTAAATACACACACAAACACACACGCACACACACACAAACACACACACACACACGCACACACACGCACACACACACACACACACACACACACACACACACACACACACACACACACACACACACACACACACACACACACACACACACACACACACACACACACACACACATACACACATAAACACTCGAACACATTAGATCCTTTTTTATCAAAGGATCACCACAGATATGAATGAAATAGCTTGACGACAGCCAGAAGAAAAGGAAAAGGACCACCTGGTATGGCAGAATTAGCTGAGGTAATGCCACGCGGAATATAAGTTGCGTACGTATATTGAATGAAATCATCTGACGGCAGCCTTAATAAAACAAAGGATTACAAAGGATTACAAAGGCGGAGCATGCCGACAGAAGACCTTTTGGTCCATATCTAGGTCGGATGCGAAAAAATCATAATATCGATAAACAAATAAATGGATAAATAAAAACAATAATAATGTAAATAATAAATAAGATAAATAGATGCATAGGTATAGTTAGATAATAAATAGGTAAATAGTAAATAATAATAAATTGACATAACTAACAAGAAATGATAATGAAACAACTAACAATAAACAAATGAACAAACGATAACAAAGCAAATAAAAATATAATATAAAATAAATGATAGTCATTACAGCATCTTACATAGGTGTTTATCTAAATGATTCTTAAAGCTTCGAACTGAATTACATTGCACTGCCTCTGCAGGAAGTTTATTCCATTCCTTAACTACACAGTTGGCGAAGATGTTTCTACCCACTCCCAAATTAAATCTATTTCCGGACCATTTGAGACCATTGTTTCTTGTCGGATTCTCATTCAGTGAGAAAATTTTGTCACTTTTGATATTGTCAATTCCCTTTAGAATCTTAAAGACGTGTATGAAGTCACCTCTGAGTCTACGCTTTTTTAAGGAAAACAGATTCATATGTTTTAGTCAAATTACGTATGATTTATTTTTGGTATTTGGAATCAGTTTGTAGCTCCCCGTTGTACTTTTTCCAATCACTCAATGTCTTTAATGAGATTCGGTGACCATACGGAGACAGCATATTCCAAATGTAGACGAACTAACGATTTAAATAGCTTGTTAATGAGTGATGGCCTTTTGAAGTCAAAAGATCGCGCAATCAGTCCTAGAATATTATTTGCTTTCTCAGAGGCTGAAATACACTGCTTGGATGATTTGAGATCGTTACTGATAATTACGCCGAGATCCTTTTCACTATCCACTTTTGTTAACGAATTTCCAAATATTTTTACCTATGTGCATTACCTTGCATTTATCTGTGTTAAATTTCATTAGGCACTTTTCAGACAATTGTTGAAATTTATCTAAATCTTCTTGAATATCTAATTGGCTTAAGGGATCATTTGCCATTTCGCACAGTTTTGTATCATCAGCAAATTTGGAAACAGTAGATTTTAGTCCATGGTCTATATCATTTATATACTATTAATAGAAGTGGCCCGAGAACGGAACCTTAAGGAACTCCACCTGTAACATTTTTCATACAGAAGTTTTTCCATTTAAAACGACTCTCTGTTTTCGATCATTCAACCAATTACTATTCCAACTTAATAGGCTACTACTTATTCCGTGTTAAGCTAATTTAGTAAGTAGCCTTTCGTGGGAAACGGCAACAAAAGCTTGTGCAAAGTCTCGATATATCAAATCTTTATTGTTTCTTTTGTCATAATTTGAGATAACTGTGTGGTAGAATTCGAGTTAGTCATGCAAGAACGTTTCCGTCTGAAACCATGCTGGCTATCATTTATCAAACAGTTACTTTCTAAAACTTATTGTTTCCTGTCGTGTTAGAATCAAGGTTGACTATAGTTTGTGGGTTTCGATCAGCTGAATGAAGTCGTCTAGCTGTAAACAGAATTAATAAAAAAAAATATCAGTGGGTACATTCCATACGAACTGTAAACTGTTTAGAATACCGTTCCTCTATCTATGACGCTATGTATTCAATATCAGTGAGAAAGGGAGAGAAGAGATAGAGATAGATAGGCAGAGAAAGAGAAGAGCGATATATAGATAGATAGAGAGAGAGAGAGAGAGAGAGAGAGAGAGAGACAGAGAGAGAGAGAGAGAGAAAGAGAGGGGAGGAAGGAATGTGCGAGAGAGAAAGAGAAAGAAAATGAAAGAAACCAAGAGAGAGAGAGAGAGAGAGAGAGAGAGAGAGAGAGAAAGAGAGAGAGACAGAGAGAGAGACTGAGAGAGAGACTGAGAGAGAGAGAGAGAGAGAGAGAGAGAGAGAGAGAGAGAGAGAGAGAGAGAGAGAGAGAGAGAGAGAGAGAGAGAGAGAGAGAGAGAGGGAGAGAGAGAGAGATAGATAGATAGATAGAGAGAGAGAGAGAGAGAGCAACAGAGAGACAGAGAGAAAGAGAGAGAGAGAGAGAGAGAGAGAGAGAGAGAGAGAGAGAGAGAGAGAGAGAGAGAGAGAGAGAGAGAGAGACAGAGAGAGAGAGAGAGAGAGAGAGAGAGAGAGAGAGAGAGAGAGAGAGAGAGAGAGAGAGAGAGAGAGAGAGAGGGGGGGTGAGAGAGAAAGAGAGAGAGAGACGGAGAGAGAAAAAGAGGGAAACGAAGATCAAGCAAACGAAATAGAACAAACAACTGAGAGAATGGGAAGGAAGAGCCAAAAAGCTAGAGACAAAGAAAGCAAAATATATATAAAATTTACAAAAAAAAAAAAAAAAGTAGGATGGGGTCACAGGGATCAAGCAGCGAGAGCGAGTGATTATCAAGGCTGAGTCCCCAAAAAAGGACCGAGAGACCATCGAAGGCCTCTCGAATGGAATAGGCTTAGTAATCATGTAGCAAACGCTGTAAGTATCAGTTGCTTTGAGAAAAAGATAGACAGCATTATGGATGGGGATGACAGGTGGTAATGGACATGGAACTACCTTGTATAGGACTTATGGTCTCTTGCAGTCTTCTTCACCGTTATGTTGCTATGATGGGTCATTTTACAGACTATTTTCCAAACTAAAAATGACTTTATTCAGCTGGGGCATAAGGACAAGAACATATACTATAATCGCTAAAGCACATTACGAGAATACGCTTTTATTAAGATCTTTTCCCAGCTGCTTGCATTGAGATGACTTTGTGCGCTACAAGGCACATCATACACGAAACATTGTGACACCACTACACGAAAGAAAATGAAACGTATGTTCGATAGAACCAGTTGAATGAATGTTTACGGAAAGCATCAGGTCCCCATTGTTACAGCACCAATAACATGCACAGACCCAAACGATACACAATGTAAACCTTTTACTGCATTTTACGATTTACTTATCTATTTACTCGGGATTATTTAACTAAAGGGAGAGACTGTCAAGTGGTTAACTTGTTCACAATGGAAGAATTAAAGTTCTCTTAATCCAGGAATAAACCCTTTCATATGACCAGTTCATGGGTAAGTCTTACAATGAACAATGCTTTCCCTTTGGGAGAACTGAGGAGTCGTAGTGACCAAGGGTTTGTTGCCCTCAGCAAGGTTTCTCAAGATAAGGAGTCGAATTCTTTCTACAGAACTCTCGCTTCTGATAGAAACTAATTCGTCCTTGTATCTTCTTCTGAATTTTACTTCTTGATTGTCTACGGATGAATTGGTTAGCTTGATGGCTGAAAGCGTACAAAGAACTAGTGGACAAATTTTCAGTTCTTTCAAAACATACACACACGCACACAATCATGCAAACACACACGCACACAATCATACAAACACACACACACACACATATATATATATGTACATATATATATAAATATATATATATATATATATATATATATATATATGTATATATATATATATATATATATATATATGATAATCTTGCATAGGAGCGTGGGAATATTGAGAAACACTCAGTAACTGAAAGAAAAACAAAGGCAATTAGGAACTGATGAAACTACACTGATGGAGGTGAAAAAGACAGTAAAAATGAGGGTGACTGTGACAGTAAAGCTGACGATGACTGTGACAACGTGTATATCAACAATGAATAAAAGAAGAATCATAACAGATGAATTATAGATATATGACAAATGGATCATAAGAAAATAAGTAAACGATTTGAGTATAACAGTGTTCTGGTTTATCATGTGTGATTTTATTCAGCTGAGGGAAAGCTAAAAAGCTTGATTTTTTCTTTCAGTGTATGAAGACGGTTTACGTAACTGTATTAATCCATGGAAAGGAATGATGAATGGCAGAAGCTTTAACTTGAGGTTCTGACTTTCCTCCGGACTCGTAGAAAGTAGCGGCATGGAGTTGCACAAGAACTGTAGAAATCCATGGAAAGGAATGATGAATGGCTAAAGCTTTAATTTGAGGTTCTGACTTTCCTCCGGACTAGTAGAAAGTAGCGGCATGAAGTTGCACAAGAACTATAAAAATCCATGGAAAGGAATGATGAATGGCAGAAGCTTTAAGCTAAAATGCAAAAAGACGTTTTTAGCTTCCTCGAGGTTCAGCTCCCCGTGCTAGGAAGTATAGGCGCGTAGGTCCATTGCGCCTGCAATCAGCTCCATAACCACAAAGAAATGGCCTCTCTCCATGAAGAAGTCGAGTAGCTTGATGACTTCGGGGACATTCTGAACCGTCTTCATCAGGGCGACTTCGAGGGGCATGGTCCTCTTCTTCGGGTCTGCCCAGTCGTAAATTTCAGCCACAGGAATTTTTTTAACTGCGACCTTGGCTATGTTTTCAATTTGTTCAGCAGAGAAAACGCATCCGAATGCTCCTTTGCCGAGAACTTCCTGGAAGAGTATGAAGACGGCTTAAGGAACTGTGAAAATACATGGAAAGGAATGATGAAAGGCAGAAGCTTTAAGCTAAAAAGCTTGATTTTTTCTTTCAGACTATGAAGATGGCTTAAGGACCTGCAAAAATCCATGGAAAGGAATGATGAATGGCAGAAGCTTTAACTTGAGGGTCTGACCTTCTTCCGGTCTCGTAGAAAGTAGCGGCATGGAGTTGCACAAGACTTCTGCTTCTTTTGGCTCTGCTTTCCTGTCAACCAGGAGTCAGCTTTGATGGCCCCCAGGCGAAGACGTTTCACTGGCTTGCTGGTGAGGCACTTCTTGATGAGCTTTTGGCAGCTCGTTGGTACTCCTTTCGGGAACTTGAGTTCCCATTTTTCCCCGTCGTTTGGGAAATGTTTGCACACGAGGCGGAACAGTAAATATCCAAGACTCCAGACCGCTGATTCCTCATAACGAGTAGAAGAGTCTTTGATGAAGGAGCCCATGCCGAAATCAATAAGCTTGGCGGACATTTTTTCGTTTTCATTGTCTCTGAAGACAAGAATATTGGCCATCTTGATATCTTGATGCGAGACCCCAGCTTCGTGGCATGATGACACGGCTCTCACAACGTGCAAAAAGACGTTTTTAGCTTCCTCGAGGTTCAGCTCCCCGTGCTAGGAGGTATAGGCGCGTAGGTCCTTTGCGCCTGCAATCAGCTCCATAACCACAAAGACATGGCCTCTCTCCATGAAGAAGTCGAGTAGCTTGATGACTTCTGGGACATGCTGAACCGTCTTCATTAAAGCGACTTCGAGGGGCATTGTCCTCTTTTTCGGATCTACCCAGTCGTAAATTTCAGCCAAAGGTATCTTTTTAACTGCGACCTTGGCTTTGTTTTCAATAAGTTCAGCGGAGAAAACGCATCCGAATGCTCCTTTTCCAAGAACTTCCTGAAAGACGAATCTTTCGGTCATCGCTCGTAGGTTCTTCAGTCCTCGAAGAACAATTTGATGGATAGGGTCTGCTGAAGGCCGCGACCATTGAGAGTGATGTTGACATCCACGATTTCATGTATGATTTGTGTTGATACGTTGTAGTACATAATAATGTACACACACACACACACACACACACACACACACACACACACACACATAAATACATATACATACATATACTATATATATATATGCATATATATATAAAATGTATATATATATATACATATATATACATACATACATAAATATATATGGATATATATATATACATATATACATATATATACATATATATTTATATATATACATATATATAATTATATATATATAAATATACATAAATATAT
>NC_134779.1:60853571-60856071 GCF_046742065.1 Oratosquilla oratoria
TCACCTCTGAGTCTACGCTTTTTTAAGGAAAACAGATTCATATGTTTTAGTCAAATTACGTATGATTTATTTTTGGTATTTGGAATCAGTTTGTAGCTCCCCGTTGTACTTTTTCCAATCACTCAATGTCTTTAATGAGATTCGGTGACCATACGGAGACAGCATATTCCAAATGTAGACGAACTAACGATTTAAATAGCTTGTTAATGAGTGATGGACTTTTGAAGTCAAAAGATCGCGCAATCAGTCCTAGAATATTATTTGCTTTCTCAGAGGCTGAAATACACTGCTTGGATGATTTGAGATCATTACTGATCATGACGCCGAGATTCTTTTCATTATCCACTTTTGTTAACGAATTTCCAAATATTTTTACCTATGTGCATTACCTTGCATTTACTTATGTTAAATTTCATTAGCCACTTTTCAGACCATTGTTGTAATTTATCTAAATCTTCTTGAATATCTAATTGGCTTAATTGATCATTTGCCATTTCGCATAGTTTTGTATCATCAGCAAATTTGGAAACAGTAGATTTTAGTCCATGGTCTATATCATTTATATACTATTAATAGAAGTGGCCCGAGAACGGAACCTTGAGGAACTCCACTTGTAACATTTTTCATACAGAAGTTTTTCCATTTAAAACGACTCTCTGTTTTCGATCATTCAACCAATTACTATTCCAACTTAATAGGCTACTACTTATTCCGTGTGAAGCTAATTTAGTAAGTAGCCTTTCGTGGGAAACGGCAACAAAAGCTTTTGCAAAGTCTCGATATATCAAATCTTTATTGTTTCTTTTGTCATAATTCAAGATAACTGTGTTGTAGAATTCGAGTTAGTTAGTCATGCAAGAACGTTTCCGTCTGAAACCATGCTGGCTATCATTTATCAAACAGCTACTTTCTAAAACTTATTGTTTCGTGTCGTGTTAGAATCAAGGTTGACTTTAGTTTGTGGGTTTCGATAAGCTGAATGAAGTCGTCTAGCTGTAAACAGAATTAATAAAAAGAAATATCAGTGGGTATATTCCATACGAACTGTAAACTGTTTAGAATACCGTTCCTCTATCTATAACGCTATGTATTCAATATCAGAGAGAAAGGGAGAGAAGAGATAGAGATAGATAGGCAGAGAAAGAGAAGAGAGATATATAGACAGAGAGAGAGAGAGAGAGAGAGAGAGAGAGAGAGAGAGAGAAGGAGAGGGGAGGAAAGAATGTGCGAGAGAGAAAGAGAGAGAAAGAAAATGAAAGAAACCAAGAGAGGGAGAGAGAGAGAGAGAGAGAGAGAGAGAGAGAGACAGAGAGAGAGAGAGACAGAGAGAGAGAGAGAGAGAGAGAGAGAGAGAGAGAGAGAGAGAGAGAGAGAGAGAGAGAGAGAGAGAGAGAGAGAGAGAGAGAGAGAGGAGAGAGAGAGGGGGAGTGAGAGAGAGAAAGAGAGAGAGAGACGGAGAGAGAAAAAGAGGGAAACGAAGATCAAGCAAACGAAATAGAACAAACAACTGAGAGAATGGGAAGGAAGAGCCAAAAAGCTAGAGACAAAGAAAGCAAAATATATATAAAATTTACAAAAAAAAAAAAAAAAAGTAGGATGGGGTCACAGGGATCAAGCAGCGAGAGCCAGTGATTGTCAAGGCTGAGTCCCCAAAAAGGACCGAGAGACCATCGAAGGCCTCTCGAATGGAATAGGCTTAGTTATCATGTAGCAAACGCTGTAAGTATCAGTTGCTTTGAGAAAAAGATAGACAGCATTATAGATGGGGATGACAGGTGGTAATGGACATGGAACTACCTTGTATAGGACTTATGGTCTCTTGCAGTCTTCTTCACCCTTATGTTGCTATGATGGGTCATTTTACAGACTATTTTCCAAACTAAAAATGACTTTATTCAGCTGGGGCACATTACGAGAATACGCTTTTGTTAAGATCTTTTCCCAGCTGCTTGCATTGAGATGACTTTGTGCGCTACGAGGCACATCATACACGAATCATTGTGACACCACTACACGAAAGAAAATCAAACATATGTTCGATAGAACCAGTTGAATGAATGTTTACGGAAAGCATCAGGTCCCCATTGTTACAGCACCAATAACATGCACAGACCCAAACGATACACAATGTAAACCTTTTACTGCATTTTACGATTTACTTATCTATTTACTCGGGATTATTTAACTAAAGGGAGAGACTGTCAAGTGGTTAACTTGTTCACAATGGAAGAATTAAAGTTCTCTTAATCCAGGAATAAACCCTTTCATATGACCAGTTCATGGGTAAGTCTTACAATGAACAATGCTTTCCCTTTGGGAGAACTGAGGAGTCGTAGTGACCAAGGGTTTGTTGCCCTCAGCAAGGTTTCTCAAGATAAGGAGTCGAATTCTTTCTACAGAACTCTCGCTTCTGATAGAAACTAATTCGTCCTTGAATCTTCTTCTGAATTTTACTTCTTGATTGTCTACGGATGAATTGATTAGCTTGATGGTTGAAAGC
>NC_134779.1:60861071-60863571 GCF_046742065.1 Oratosquilla oratoria
CAGCTGGGGCATAAGGACAAGAACATATACTATAATCGCTAAAGCACATTACGAGAATACACTTTTATTAAGATCATTTCCCAGCTGCTTGCATTGAGATGACTTTGTGCGCTACAAGGCACATCATACACGAAACATTGTGACACCACTACACGAAAGAAAATGAAACGTATGTTCGATAGAACCAGTTGAATGAATGTTTACGGAAAGCATCAGGTCCCCATTGTTACTGCACCAATAACATGCACAGACCCAAACGATACACAATGTAAACCTTTTACTGCATTTTACGATTTATTTATCTATTTACTCGGGATTATTTAACTAAAGGGAGAGACTGTCAAGTGGTTAACTTGTTCACAATGGACGAATTAAAGTTCTCTTAATCCAGGAATAAACCCTTTCATATGAACAGTTCATGGGTAAGTCTTACAATAAACAATGCTTTCCCTTTGGGAGAACTGAGGAGTCGTAGTGACCAAGGGTTTGTAGCACTGAGCAAGGTTTCTCAAGACAATGGGTCGAATTCTTTCTACAGAACTCTCGCTTCTGATAGAAATTAATTCGTCCTTGTATCTTCTTCTGAATTTTACTTCTTGATTGTCTACGGATGAATTGGTTAGCTTGATGGTTGAAAGCGTACAAAGAACTAGTGGACAAATTTTCAGTTCTTTCAAAACAAACACACACGCACACAATCATGCAAACACAAACGCACACAATCATACAAACACACACACACACATATATATATATGTACATATATATACATATATATATATATATATATATATATATATATATATATATATATATATATATATATATATATATATATATATATATATATTCCATAGAAGCGTGGGAATATTGAGAAACACTCAGTAACTGAAAGAAAAACAAAGGCAATTAGGAACTGATGAAACTACACTGATGGAGGTGAAAATGACAGTAAAAATGACGGTGACTGTGACAGTAAAGCTGACGATGACTGTGACAACGTATATATCAACAATGAATAAAAGAAGAATCATAACAGATGAATTATGGATATATGACAAATGGATCATAAGAAAACAAGTATACGATTTGAATACAACAGTCTTCGTCCTATATTCTGGTTTATTACGTGTGATTTTATTCAGCTGAGGGAAAGCTAAAAAGCTTTACTTTTTCTTTCAGAGTGTGAAGACGGCTTAAGCAACTGTAAAAATCCATGGAAAGGAGTGGTGAATGGCAGAAGTTTTAACTTGAGGTTCTGACTTTCCTCCGTACTCGTAGAAAGTAGCGGCATGGAGTTGCACAAGAACTGTAAAAATCCATGGAAAGGAATGATGATTGGCTAAAGCTTTAATTTGAGGTTCTGACTTTCCTCCGGACTCGTAGAAAGTAGCGGCATGGAGTTGCACAAGAACTGTAAAAATCCATGGAAAGGAATGATGAATGGCAGAAGCTTTAAGCTAAAATGCAAAAAGACGTTTTTAGCTTCCTCGAGGTTCAGCTCCCCGTGCTAGGAAGTATAGGCGCGTAGGTCCATTGCGCCTGCAATCAGCTCCATAACCACAAAGACATGGCCTCTCTCCATGAAGAGGTCGAGTAGCTTGATGACTTCTGGGACATGCTGAACCGTCTTCATCAGGGCGACTTCGAGGGGCATGGTCCTCTTCTTCGGGTCTGCCCAGTCGTAAATTTCAGCCACAGGTATTTTTTTAACTGCGACCTTGGCTTTGTTTTCAATTTGTTCAGCGGAGAAAACGCATCCGAATGCTCCTTTGCCGAGAACTTCCTGGAAGAGTATGAAGACGGCTTAAGGAACTGTAAAAATACATGGAAAGGAATGATGAATGGCAGAAGCTTTAAGCTAAAAAGCTTGATTTTTTCTTTCAGAGTATGAAGACGGCTTAAGGACCTGTAAAAATCCATGGAAAGGAATGATGAATGGCAGAAGCTTTAACTTGAGGGTCTGACCTTCTTCCGGTCTCGTAGAAAGTAGCGGCATGGAGTTGCACAAGACTTCTGCTTCTTTTGGCTCTGCTTTCCTGTCAACCAGGAGTCAGCTTTGATGGCCCCCAGGCGAAGACGTTTCACTGGCTTGCTGGTCAGGCACTTCTTGATGAGCTTCTGGCAGCTCGTTGGTACTCCTTTCGGGAACTTGAGTTCCCATTTTTCCCCGTCGTTTGGGAAATGTTTGCACACGAGGCGGAACAGCAAATATCCAAGACTCCAGACCGCTGATTCCTCATAACGAGTAGAGGAGTCTTTGATGAAGGAGCCCATGCCGAAATCAATAAGCTTGGCGAACATTTTTTCGTTTTCATTGTCTCTGAAGACAAGAATATTGGCCATCTTGATATCTTGATGCGAGACCCTAGCATCGTGGCAGCCCGACACGGCTCTCACAACGTGCAAAAAGACGTTTTTAGCTTCCTCGAGGTTCAGCTCCCCGTGCTAGGAAGTATAGGCGCGTAGGTCCATTGCGCCTGCAATCAGCTCCATAACC
>NC_134779.1:60886071-60888571 GCF_046742065.1 Oratosquilla oratoria
CTGGGCATGATTCGAGCACGAACCGCCGTAGTGACAGTCTGGGACTCTACCAACCGCGCCACCGAGTGTGTTGTGTGTGTGTATGTGTGTGTGTGTGTGTGTGTGTGTGTGTGTGTGTGTGTGTGTGTGTGTGTGTGTGTGTGTGTGTGTGTGTGTGTGTGTGTGTGTGTGTGTGTGTGTGTTTGTGTGTGTGTGTGTGTGTGTGTGTGTGTGTGTGTGTGTGTGTGTGTGTGTGTGTGTGTGTGTGTGTGTGTGTGTGTGTGTGTGTGTGTGTGTGTGTGTGTGCGTGTGTGTGTGTAGGTGGAGAATCAGAAGGAGATGGAGGAGAGAGACAAAGAAGCGCAGAAAGAATCAAGTAGGAGGATGAGGATGAGGAGTAGGAGGAGGTACAAGGGAGAAAGGCAGGAAAAGAAGGAGGAGGAGGAGGAGGAGGAGGAGGAGGAGGAGGAGGAGGAGGAGGAGGAGGAGGAGGAGGAGAAGGAGAGTGAGGGGCAGTAAGAGGAATAGTTAGTAGAAGAGTAGAGATAGAAAGAAAAGATGTAAAGGAGAAGTAGCCACCAAGGTCCTACCGAAGTTTCTGTGTCTTCTGACGAAGTAAATACTTGAGGAGGAGTTCGGAATTTGTTACCCTCCACACATATGTTTCTTCAATAATGTGAGACATATATCACCATATTTACTATTACTTGTTTCTACGGTGTTGGAAGTAAAAATGACGGTAAAGAGGACGTTGACAGTAAAGGTGACGATGACTGTCACACCGTCTATATCAATGATGATTAAAAGATGAATCATAACAAATGAATTATAAATATATTACAAATGGACCATAAGTAAGTAAGTAAACGATTTAGATACGACGGTGTTCGTCCTATATTTTGGATAATTATATGTGATTTTATTCAGCTGAGGGAAAGCTACAAGCTTTCAGAGTATGAACACGGCTTAAGGAACTGTAAAAATACATGGAAAGGAATGATGAATGGCAGAAGCTTTAAGCTAAAAAGCTTGATTTTTTCTTTCAGAGTATGAAAACGGCTTAAGGACCTGTAAAAATCCATGGAAAGGAATGATGAATGGCAGAAGCTTTAACTTGAGGTCTCGTAGAAAGTAGCGGCATGGAGTTGCACAAGACTTCTGCTTCTTTTGGCTCTGCTTTCCTGTCAACCAGGAGTGAGCTTTGATGGCCCCCAGGCGAAGACGTTTCACTGGCTTGCTGGTGAGGCACTTCTTGATGAGCTTCTGGCAGCTCGTTGGTACTCCTTTCGGGAACTTGAGTTCCCATTTTTCCCCGTCGTTTGGGAAATGTTTGCACACGAGGCGGAACAGCAAATATCCAAGACTCCAGACCGCCGATTCCTCATAACGAGTAGAAAAGTCTTTGATGAAGGAGCCCATGCCGAAATCAATAAGCTTGGCGGCCATTTTTTTTGTCTTCATTGTCTCTGAAGACAAGAATATTGGCCATCTTGATATCTTGATGCGAGACCCCAGCTTCGTGGCATGCTGACATGGCTCTCACAACGTGCAAAAGGACGTTTTTAGCTTCCTCGAGGTTCAGCTCCCCGTGCTTGGAAGTATAGGCGCGTAGGTCCATTGCGCCTGCAATCAGCTCCATAACCACAAAGACATGGCCTCTTTCCATGAAGAAGTCGAATAGCTTGATGACTTCTGGGACATGCTGAACCGTCTTCATCAGGGCGACTTCGAGGGGCATGGTCCTCTTCTTCGGGTCTGCCCAGTCGTAAATTTCAGCCACAGGTATTTTTTTAACTGCGACCTGAGCTTTGTTTTCAATTTGTTCAGCGGAGAAAACACATCCGAATGCTCCTTTGCCGAGAACTTCCTGGAAGAGTATGAAGACGGCTTATGGAACTGTAAAAATACATGGAAAGGAATGATGAATGGCAGAAGCTTTAAGCTAAAAAGCTTGATTTTTTTCATTCAGAGTATGAAGACGGCTTAAGGACCTGTAAAAACCCATGGAAAGGAATGATGAATGGCAGAAGCTTTAACTTGAGGGTCTGACCTTCTTCCGGTCTCGTAGAAAGTAGCGGCATGGAGTTGCACAAGACTTCTGCTTCTTTTGGCTCTGCTTTCCTGTCAACCAGGAGTGAGCTTTGATGGCCCCCAGGCGAAGACGTTTCACTGGCTTGCTGGTGAGGCACTTCTTGATGAGCTTCTGGCAGCTCGTTGGTACTCCTTTCGGGAACTTGAGTTCCCATTTTTCCCCGTCGTTTGGGAAATGTTTGCACACGAGGCGGAACAGCAAATATCCAAGACTCCAGACCGCTGATTCCTCATAACGAGTAGAAAAGTCTTTGATGAAGGAGCCCATGCCGAAATCAATAAGTTTGGCGGCCATTTTTTTGTCTTCATTGTCTCTGAAGACAAGAATATTGGCCATCTTGATATCTTGATGCGAGACCCCAGCTTCGTGGCATGCTAACACGGCTCTCACAACGTGCAAAAGGACGTTTTTAGCTTCCTCGAGGTTCAG
>NC_134779.1:60908571-60911071 GCF_046742065.1 Oratosquilla oratoria
GTTACTTGCCATGTGTAAACATCAGCATGACAAAAAATTGGGCAACATGCCCCAATTTTCTTTGTCAAGCAGATGTTTACACACGTCAAGTGTAGCAAGTAACTTGCACGATTGATTTGCCTCTCAGCTTGCCCCGTGTAAATGAAGTTTAACCCCCGTATTAATACCCTAGTGTTATTTAGTCCTGTGAGGAACCACTTTCACTATAGATAAACTCCACTGACATCCACTAACCATCCACTAGTTTCCAGTTTCTGCCTTCACCTGGAAAAACTCTTTGGGTCCCTCGAAGACCTTGGAACTTCATTTTAGGACCGTGGCTCCAAGCGGAACTGCATTGGAGGGAGAGGAGCTATTTGAACACGTTGTAATGTTCAAAGCTTTTACGATCACGTTAACATGTGCAGCTTGTAAGGAGAGTTAGTATGTGAGGATTTGAATGTAAAAGTGCGCAGCAGGTGATCTCATATATGTGTATATACATACATATATATATATATATATATATATATATATATGTATATATATAAATATATATATATATATATATATATATATACATATATGCAGATACATAGATATACATATGTATGTTTGTATATATGTATATACATATTTGGATGTGTGTATTTATGTGTAAATGTGTGCGTGTGTGTGTGTGTGTGTGTGTGTGTGTGTGTGTGTGTGTGTGTGTGTGTGTGTGTGTGTGTGTGTGTGTGTGTGTGTGTGTGTGTGTGTGTGTGTGTGTGTGTGTGTGTGTATGTGAGTGTGAGACAAAGACAGAGACAGAGAGAGAGAAAGAGAGAGAAAGAGAAAGATACAAAGAGAGAAAGGGAAAAAGGATAAAGAGACGAAGGGAAAGAAAGACGCAAAGACATAGGTAGAGATAAAAAGAATAGATTGATTATGCAAATTTCACCTAACTAGAAATGCTATTCACGACCTAACGAACAGATTAAATCAAAACACGTCCCTGGGACCTGATGAGATATTTGCAGGATTCCCGAAGGAATGCAATAAACCCTTTGATTTATGACACTTCGAGAAGACTCAAAATTAACTTCGTACCTGATGAATCTGAGTCCAACAAAGGCGAAAGAATGGAATAGTAACTGGCCAATAAGACCGTGGAGAGGAGGAACAAGTTCTCTGATGTTTTCATTTGTTTTATCACGTTGGGAAGTCCTAAAGGCATTTCAGGGGTGTTATGTCCCTGGTCATGCTTTTCCATACAGTGAAGTATCTTTTTTGGGTTTTATCTTTTGTCAAGGTCAGGGGATTTTGTTCACACACACACACACACACACACACACACACACACACACACACACACACACACACACACACACACACACACACACACACACACACACACACATACACAAAACACACTACGGAGGTCCGGGTTCGAATCCCGTCCAGGACTGAAATAATTTCAGTATCGCTGCGCTGTGAGTTGTTACTCCAACTATCGTGGGCGGGGAGTTGGGGTGTGTGTGAATGTAAGGTCACAGCATTACCCATAGATCGGTCATATACGAGCTCTGAGCTCTCTTCCGGGAGGGAAATAGCTGTCGATCACGAGTCCAACACGTGATCTAAAGACCATGGTAAATTACACACACAGATATGTGTATTAATGTATATATATATATATATATATATATATATATATATATATATATATATATATATATATATATATATATATATATACACTTACACACAAACATACACACACACACACACACACACACACACACACACACACGCACACAACACACACAACACACACACACACACACACACACACACACACACACACACACACACACACACACACACACACACACACACACACACACACACACACGGACACACATACACACTCATATACCTTCCTACCTACCTCAAGACAGGTCTTGTTACCAGTTTCCTTACTGAAGCGTTGCCACAGAGAGGAATAAATTTATTTTATAAAAAAAAAATATAAATCCTAGTACAAAAGATTCATTTGATAAAAAAATTGATAAATCCTAGTACAAAAGATGGTATCACCCATTGGAATCATTCGACTTCTTCCACTAAATAGAATATGAAATTATTTTCTTTATTTCTTTTTTTTTTTCCTGAGGCCTCTTTAGCCTTCCCCCAAGAGAAGAATAGGTAAAGTACACTTAAAGACAGAAATCCTTGAGATTTTACTCTAACTTTCCTCGTCCTTCGTCTCGGCCTTTTGAAGACTCTATATCAATATTACCCACTCCCTCTATGTCCACCGCAACTCCCTACACTCCTTCTCCCCTAAAGATCTCCCCCCCCTCAAAAAAAAAAAAAAAAAAAATCCCCAGCCACCTACACTGTTTCTACCAGATGTATTCCAGTATTTTGGTTATTTCTTTGTGTGTCATTAACTTGATGCCTCTACACGTTACAAAAATATGAAATAAGATAAAAAAAATAGTAATAAATAAAATAAAATAAAATAAAATAAGAATAA
>NC_134779.1:60921071-60923571 GCF_046742065.1 Oratosquilla oratoria
AGAGGGATAAATATAGGGAAGGTAAGGGAAAGGAAATAGAGAGAGCGTAAAGGAAGTTGCAGGAATGGGATAGAGATGGATACGAAGGGAGGAGAGAAAGGAGAAGGGAATGAGAGATGAGGGTTGGAGTGGAAATAGATGAAGGCAGAGAGATGGATAGGAGGATGGGGGAAGGGAGAGAGAAATGGGGAAGAAAGAGATATGGTAAAGAGGAGATGGTAAGGTAGTAGAGAGTAAAGAGAGGGTTAAAGAATAAAACAGGAGGTTATAAGTAGGAGAGAGGCAGGAAAGAAGAATATGAGGAAGAGAAAGGAGAGTAGGGTTAAGATGGAATAGGGTAAAGGAAGAGAGAAGAGAGGTGTGTTGGGAGTAAAGAGAGAGAGAGATAGAGAGAGGAGAGAGAAGGATAGGGTGAAGAGAGAGAGAAGAGTAAAAGGAAAAGAGAGGAAGATAGAGAGGTGAGGGAGGATAATAGGAGTACGGAAGAAATGGAAGGGATAAGAAAGGAGGTGGAGCGGTAAAGAATAGAAGGGGTGACGGGGTGAATGTGGTGGTGGTGGTGGAGGAGGAGGACTAAGAAGAGGAGGAGGAGGAGGAGAAGAATGAGGAGGGGGAGTAAGAAGAGGAGATAGAGGAGGAGGAGGTGGAGTAGGAAGAGGAGGAGGAGGAGGAGGAGAAGAATGAGGAGGGGGAGTAAGAAGAGGAGATAGAGGAGGAGGAGGTGGAGTAGGAAGAGGAGGAGAAGGAGGAAGAGAGGAGGAGGAGGTGGAAGTGGAGGAGAAAGAGGAGGATAAGGAGGTGGAGGGAGAGGTGGAGGAGTAGGAGGAAGGAGGACGAGCAGGAAGAGTAGGAAAGGGAGGAAAAGGAAAAATGAGAGGTAGAAGAAGAGGAGCAGGAGAACGAGGAACGGTGGAGGAAGGATTTAGAGAAGGAGGAGGAGGAGGAGGAGGAGGAGGAGGAGGAGGGGAGGAGGAGGAAGAGGAGGAGGAGTAGGAGGAGAAGGAGGAGGAGGAGGAGGAGGACGAGGAGGAGGAAGAGAGGAGGAGTAGGAGAAGGAGGAGGAGGAGAAGGAAGAGGAGTAGGAGGAGGAGTAGGAGGAGGAGGAGGAGGAGGAGGAGGAGTAGAAGTAGGAGGAGGAGGAGAAGGAGGAGGAGGAGGAGGAGGAGGAAGAGGAGGAGAAGGAGGAGGTGCCGATGGGCTGGATGTATGGAAAGGTGGGACGGGGGCACACGCACTCGGCGCGCTGGTGATGCTTTATGGGCCGAAAGGCATTTAAGGAGCATTTCGTCACGATAAGAAGGCCGCCAGTGAAAGGTGGAGGAGGAGGAGGAAATGGAAGAGGAGGAGGGGAGGAGGGGCAAGGGGGAGAAGATGGGTAAGGGTGAAGGGAAGAGAAAGGGCGCGGGAAGGGAAATAGGTAAGGAATAAAGACCATTTCGGCACGATAAGAGGGCAGCAATGAAAGGTAAAGGAGGAGGGGGGAAGGGAAGGGAAGAGGAGGAGGGGATGAGGGGGAACGGGGAGAGGATGGGTAAGGGGTGATAAGAAGGGCACCAATTAAAGGTGGAGTAGGGAGGTAGGAGGGACGGGGGGGGGAGTGGGGAGAGGGAAGGTGAGGGGGAAGAGGATGGGGAAGGAGAAGAGGCAGGTGGAAAATGAAGGGGAAGGGGGAAGGAGAAAGGATATGGACAAGGATAGGGGTAAGGACAAAAACAATGTTATAGGAAAAGGAAAGGAAAGAATGGGAGAGATGGAAGGTAATCTACTAATTTTTCTTTTAAGTCGAGTTTATTATCATCATCATTATCATCATCATCATCATCATCATCATCATCATCATCATCATCATCATCATCATCATCATCATCATCATCATCATCATCATCATCATCATCATCATCATCATCATCATCATCATCATCATCATCATTATTATTATTATTATTATTGTTATTATCATCATTATTATTACTATTATTTTCATTAACGCGTAACGATTTGATTCAGTTTTAGATAAATACTTCGTTAATAGCAAAACTGGTATGGAGGCCTGTGACCAGAGGTGTAGGTAACAAAAGGTAAAATAGATGGATAATACTTTTTCTTTTCTTTTCTTTTCTTCTTCTTTCAGTTTACATTCTATTATTATCATTATGATCATCATTTTCATTATCATTATCAATATCAACAACAACATCGACAACGGCAAAGACAACAACAATGATATCAATAACAAGAACGATAATCATACTAACAGCAACAACGGAAATTAAAACAACAACAACAACAACAACAACATGAAGAACGACAACAACAACAACAACAACATGAAGAACGACAGAAAGAGCAGCAAAACCAGCGAGACAGTAAAAAAAAAATAACCACAACAACAACAACAACAACATCACAACCATAGCTACAGCAACAAACACAACAACAACGACAACAACGACAACAACAGAGTACATGGAAGAAAAGGGAAGACATTTCTTTGTCTTGA
>NC_134779.1:60936071-60941071 GCF_046742065.1 Oratosquilla oratoria
CGAGAAGGAAGAGTAAGAAAGGGAGGAAAAGGGAAAATAAAAGTTAGAGAAACGCGGAGGGGGTGGGGATGAAAGAATTAGAGGAGGTGAAGGAAAAGGAGGAGGGGAAGGAGAAAGAATAGAAGAAAGAATGAGAGGAAAAGGGGGACAAGGCGGAATAGGAGAATGAGGACAAAAAAGAGGACGAGGAAGATGAGGCAGAATGGGAAAAGGAAGACAAGAAGAAGGAAAGAGAGAAGGACGAGGTGGAGGACGTGGACGGGGCGGAGGATGTGGACGGGGTGGAGGAGGAGGAGGAGGAGGAGGAGGAGGAGGAGGAGGAGGAGGAGGAGGAGGAGGAGGAGGACAAGGAGGACCAGGAGGAAGAGGAGAGAGAGCATCGTAAGACTTTCTTTTTCTTGTGTCCTTTAGCATGCAGTGGGTGTCAGCAATAATGACATGGAAATGATCTACAGACTCGTAAAACGAAGGTTCCAGAGGCTCCAGAGGTTCCAGCGACCGAGAGGTCAAGCAGACCAAACCATGCAGAGAGTCCGCAACGTACTCATTGTCAAAATCACCAAGACAATTAACGGCAGCAAAGGAGATTAATGCATGTCAACAAGGGAGAGCGGCGATTATAATTCTGAGATTAATTATATGAAATAAAAATGTATTTGAAGTGAAATACAAACTGGGCTCGTTTGCGTTGGGTGATTTTATTCAAGTCTGAAATTATCGGTTAAATTTGAGGTTCCTAACTGGGAATCTCGTTGTATATATATATATATAATATATACATATATATATATATATATATATATATATATATATATATATATATAGAGAGAGAGAGAGAGAGAGAGAGAGAGAGAGAGAGAGAGAGAGATATATAGATATATATATATATATATATATATATATATATATATATATATATATATATAGATATATATATAATATATAAATTATTTGTATTTTATTTTATCTTATTTGTAAAGAGGTATGCTTTGTACATGTGATTGAGAGGGTAAACCTTTCCCAGGTTCACCAATTTGACGATTTATAAGGAGTTCACAATCTTGTAACCATTATACCCCATGAAGACGATTCCTGGACGGGAATCGAAACGTCGAGCAAATAAACCCTTCAATTGAGTCTGGTGTTTACAGTTTTCCAATATGGATCCCAGACTCCAAATCTTCACTTACACACACACACACACACACACACACACACACACACACACACACACACACACACACACACACACACACACACACACACACACACACACACACACACACACAATATATATAGATATATATATATATATATATATATATATATAATGATCATAAGCATTATCATAGAAGACTTTTACACGTACAATGTCGCATGATGTTTGTCTACAAACAACTATCATAACATGCTTATTATTTCCTTTTCTTTGCATTTCTAGCTATTTATATATAAAGCAAAACTAATATAGTGGCATCTTCTGAGTTCATACTGGCACCGAAGAGGATTTGTGATGAACCTTTCCTAAGTCTGGCGAAGAGAGGAACCCTCCAGGGGTCCTGGAAGATCAGCAATTGTTGAGAACTTTAAGAACCTTTGGGTTAAAGGTGAAATTGCTTTGCACCATTGTTGTTGCAACGTTCTTATTGCATTTGGTATTCAACCTCTTAACTATGGTGACGTCTCTCGGATTTATCTTCTTTACCTATTCGTTTACTTATTTTGTATTAATTCAACTATATTTTGTTTATTATCATTATCAATTAAATGATTCATTCATTTATTTACTCATATATTGAATCATTTATCATCATGATCATCATCATCATCATCATCATCATCATCGTCGTCGTCGTCATCATTATCAACATCACTATTATTATTACTACAACTGTTGTTATAACTATTATCATAATTATCATCATTGTTATTACTATTTACCGTTATCATTATCATTATTATTATTATAATCACTAATATAATTCATCATAATCATTATCAATATTATCTTTATTATCATTATTATTCTTACTATTATCATATATTATTTGTTTATTTGTTTATTATCTGTTGATAACAAGACAATTTTATAGAGGGCGTGGGAAATCATTGCAGCTGAATAAAAGCGTCTGATATTTGTCTTATCGAAATAAGTAAATGACATTAACATGGACACCAGGGACTTAACTTCCACACAAAGTAGTTAACCTGTCAATCAGTTTAAAGGAATGACTGACCAGTGGTTTGATAAAGACCTGAACTAGTTTAATTTCTATTTGTTGTTCAAAGACATAGAAGTAGCGATCACCAGATTTACTTTAAAGTATAAAAATAGTTTGTATATTCATTTATTTATTTATTTATTTATTACTTATCTCTTTATTTGTTTATTTGTGTCTTTATTTCATTCTTCTATGTATTTTATTTATTCATTTATTATTTATTTAATTATTTGTCTTTATTTCATTCTTCTATGTATTTTATTTATTTATATATCTATCTACCATTTTATCTATCTATTTACTTATGTATTTATTTATCAATTTGATATCTATTTATATATTTGATCATTTTCTCGATAATAACAATGGCATATAATGAGCAGAGATGATGAGATTTTCAAAATTTCATAATATTCATATTGATTTTTATTATCATTATTATTTTCTTTTTTACATTTCCCTTCTGTATTTATTTGCTTATAGTTCATTCCTTATCAAGTTACATGGCAAGTTTCCTCCCGCTTTTTTTTTCAAAGCTTTTTTTTATTCCGGTGCTACTTAAATGACAGTGTTTGTGATTCACTTTATGGATCTTATATATATATATATATATATATATATATATATATATATGTATATATATATTTATATATATGTATATATATATATATATATGTGTGTGTGTGTGTGTGTGTGTGTGTGTGTGTGTGTGTGTGTGTGTGTGTGTGTGTGTGTGTGTGTATTTATATATATATATATATATATGTATATACATATGTATGTGTGTGTTTATACAGTATATATATATATATGTATGTATATACATATATGTATATATATATATATATATATACATATATATATTTATATATATATGTATTTATATATATATTTAGTGTGTTTATGTTGGAGGAGGAGGCTGAGAGATACAAGTCCATATGAGGAACCAATGGAGTCTCTTTTGGAGATTTCAACTCTTTGTTACTCCAAAGAGTCTGTAATGAAGATTAAAGTTTTCCTCTGGAGGACACTGTCTAGTCCTTTTCTTCATTCCTCTCAAGATGCGAAAGAAATGTTATGATTATATCATTGATTTCGAGGTAATGTGTTTGAGAAATGGATAATGAAATAAGGAATAAACAAAACATACAAAATGAATAATAAGATAAAATAGAACACAGTTAAAAGGAAATATTATGTTAAACTTGATCGGACTAAAATGATAATGAAAATGAATATAATGGAGAACTGAAAAATATATTAAGTAAAAAAAAAAAACTCAAATCATAATGAAATAATAAAATGGATACTTAAATGAAAGACTCAAAAGAAATAAAATAAAATAAAATAAAATAAAATAAGATAAAATGAAATAAAATATAATCAATGAATTAAGATGTATTAAATTTGAAAAGATTTAAAAAAAACTCAAATCAAAATAAAATAATAAAATGGATACTTAAATGAAAGACTCAAAAGAAATAAAATAAAACAAAATGAAATAAAATAAAATGAAATAAAATAAAATTAAATAAGATAAAATAAGATAAAATAAGATAGGACAAAATAAGATAAAATAAATGAATTAAGATACATTAAATTTGAAAAGATTTGAATATGAAAAAACAAAAAACACTCCCCGGATGTTAATGAAATAGTTTGCGACGAAGGGAAGGCTCTCTCTCTCGGACAAGGGGACGAGAAAGGAGCGAATGCAAATGAGGTGGAAGAGCAAAGAAGACCGTAGATGTGGAATTAGTGGGCGTAGAAGCGGGCCAAGGTGTGGAAGTGGAGGTGGAGTAGGAGGGGGAGTAGGAGGTGGAGGAGAAGGAGGAAGAGGAAGAGAAGGAGGAGGAATAGGAGGAGAAGGAAGAGGAGCAGGAGAAGAAGGAGGAGGAGGAAGAGGAGGATGGGGAGGGGGAGGAGGAGAGGAGGAGGAAGAGGAGGAGGAAGAGGAGGAGGAGAAGGAGAAGGTGGTGGAGGAGGTAGAGGTGGAGGTGGAGGTGGAGGAAGTGGAGGAGGAGAAGGTGGTGGAGAAGGAGGTGGAGGAGGTGGGTAGAAGAAGGAGGAAGAAGAGAAGGAGATGGTGGCGGTGGGCACGTGAACACTCTCAAAGTGAAAGTGATTGACGTCCTAGTATAGTCACGAAATCGAAAAATTTCGAAATTGTTATGAATCAGAACCGATAAATTTTGGAAAATTTCAATGCAATACGTTATATGCCTGTATGACTTTATTGAACAATAAACTATTCGTTATGAATTACAAACAATGTTTTCTGAAAGACAAATTAGCACATTTCGTCGAAATCGACAATCTTTTTTAACAGAGCTGGGCGCGTTCCTGGGTGCGTTCCGCTTTGGTTTGGCCGTGGCTAGCGCTCCCATACTGTTCAAGCAATATAGGTGCTGGTATAGTATGTGGCCTACCTTCTGGAGGTGGCCTACGAAACTTTTTCTTTGGTATAGTATGTGGCCTACCGCGGCCAAACTAAAGCAGAACGCACCGAGGAACGCATATAGGAACGCACATAGGAATGCACAGAGGAACGCTCCCAGCTCTGGTTTTGAAAGTATACATTATGAATTTTAAACGCTAAATTTTGGAATAAATCAGTGCAATACGTTTTATGTCAGCATGAATTTCTTAGTTAACAGACTATACATTATGAAATACAAATGATAGTAAAAAAAAAAAGAAAATTAGGTAATTTTGCTGCTGTAGGTATATTCTATCTAATTGTTTCCCTAAATACATTAACTTTTCTGTAATATTCAT
>NC_134779.1:60946071-60961071 GCF_046742065.1 Oratosquilla oratoria
GAGGGAATTTTTTTTTTCTTCTGGACACAAGAAGTTCCTGGACTAGAAAGTACAAAATTATCTATATCTATTCCCTAAAATTTGTGTCTTTCAGAGCTCTACAATCTGAAACAAGATAATTGTGTTCAATTTACACTCATCCTAACACCTGAAGAGGAGGAGCAGGAGCAGGAGAAGGAGAAGGAGAAGGAGGAGGAGGAGGAGGAGGAGGAGGAGGAGGAGGAGGAGGAGGAGGAGGAGGAGGAGGAGGAGGAGGAGGAGGAGGAGGAGGCGGAGGAGGAGGTCGTGGTTTAGATGGAGGGAATGGATGACGAGACTGAGGATGAGGATGAGAATGAGGATGAGGATAAAGTTGAGAATGAGGATGAAAATGAAGATGAAAAAGAAGATAGGGATAAGGAGGAGGAGGAAGAGGAGGAGGAGGAGGAGGAGGAGAGAGGACAAGAAAGATGAGGAGATGGTGAATGAAATAGAGGATGGTGAGATTAACAATCAGGAGAAAGAGGAGGAGGAGGAAGAGGTAGAAAAGGAAGAGGAGGTGGAGGAAGAGGAGGTGGAGGAAGAGGAAGTGGAGTAAGAGGAGGTGAAGGGAAAGGCGGTGGAGTAAGACGAGGTGGATGAGGAGAAGGAGAATAAGTAAGAATAGGAGGAGGAAGAGGAAGAAGAGGAGGAGGAGAAAGAGAAGGAAGATGAATAAGAGGAGGAAGAGAATGAGAAGAATAAAAAGGAGGAGGTAGAGGAGGAGAAAGAAGAGGAGAGAAGAAGAGGAGGAGAATGTAGAAAAATGGACACGGAAGATAAAGTGGAGGGAGAATAAGAGGTGGAGGGAGAAGATGTGGAAGAGGAAAAGGTGGAGGAAAAATAAGAAGAGGAGGAAGAGAAGAAAAAGAGTGTTGAAGAATAAAGAAGACGAGGAGGAAGACAAGTTCAAGGAAAAAATAGATAGGAGGATGAAGAGTTAGGAAAAGGAATAAGAGGAAGAAGAGGACCACAAACAAGAGGAGGAATAGGAGGAAGAGGAAAAAGAGGTGGAGGGAGAGGATGGAGGAAGAAGATTTGGCGGGAAAAGAAGAGGAAAAGACGGAGGAAGAAGAAGAGGAGTAAAAGAAGTTGGAAGGAGGAGGAAGAAAATTTTGGGGGGAAAGAAGAAGAAAAGGAGGAGGAGAAATAACGGAGAAAGAAGAGTGGGGAAGGACGAGGTAGACGAATTGGAGGAGGAGAAGGAGGTATAGGAGGAGGTGGAGGAGGTGGAATAGGAGGAGGAAGAGGAGGAGGAGAAGGAAAAGAAGGAGGAGGTATAGGAAGAGAAGGAAGAGGAGAAGGGGTAAGAAGAGGAGGAGGCGGAGAAGAAGAAGGAGGAGGAGGAGGAGGAGGAGGAGGAGTAGGAGGAAGAGGAGGAGGAGGTAGATCTAGTGGAGGCGAATTCCGGACGAAAGCGGCAGGTAGGTATGGCAGCCCGAACCACGTGATTGCCGGGATCGTAAAAATTTTATTACCGGTTGTCAGTGCCCACCACCACTCCGTGCCCCCACTCCTCCCTCTCTCCCTCCCTCCCTCCCTCCTCCGTGTTCTCCTCAATCTCCTTCTCCATCTCTTCCTTCTCGAACTGTATACTTAATTCTTCTTCAACGTCTTCCTTTTGTTCTAGTTTTTTTTCTTTGTGACTCAACAAGTTTCTTTCACCTTCATCTCTGAATCTCTTCCTCTATTTTTTTTTATTGGTTCCTTCACTCGTTTCTTTCATCCAAGTCTTCATTTTATTTGCATCCCTCCATATCCGAGCCTTTCATGTTTGCCTCCACATTCAAGACATGGAAGGAGTGATGGTCTAAACGTTAATGTGCTTAGCTCAGCCGCATTGAAAATCGAATCCTCAACAGTACAACTGTACTTAAAAAAAAAAAAAAAAAAAAAAAAAAAATATATATATATATATATATATATATATATATATATATATATATGTATATATGTTAAGAACACGGGTGCGTGTGTTCACTTATGCAAAGTAGACCACTTGGAAAAAAGAAACTAACGAAGATGAGCGCTTTCGTATATTACATCCAGTGCAAAAATTGGATGAGGAGGATGATGTAATATACGAAACGCTCTGTTTCGTTAGTTTCTTTTTTTATAAGTGATCTACTTTGCATATATATATATATACATATATATATATATATATATATATAAGTATATATATATATATATGTATATGTATGCATGTATATATATGTATATGTACGAGTTTATATCCTCGCTAGATATATTTTATAAGTAATTGTTACCTTCAACCTCAGTGGCTTATTAAATGTTACCCCACAGTAAATAGCAATGGTCCTTATGCACTCCCATAGATTTCTCCAGAAAGTACTATTGAACTGTTGTCTGTATCGTATTCGTGTTGTTATGCTTCTATATCGTATCTCCAGCTAGTAGGAGGGAGTGAAAGGCTATCAGTCATCGATTATATATCAGACATTCCTATATGAAAGTTACAATAAAAGAGTTGATAAAGGACTTAAGCTCTATCCGGGTACAGAATATCAGCCCCTTGGGGCTGCACCTCCATACAAATATAATTTGCGCAAGAGGATCTGAAAACAACTAATATATAGTATAATATTCAATTGGTAGGTGCGACCCTTACAAGAACATATGGATGGTTGTAGTCGTTACAAAGAACTCTTTTTCCTTTCGCTTTCACTACCCAAGTCTAAGAACTTTTATTATTCACAGGCTTCCTTAAGGCTGCCTCTAAATTTGTCCTCAACAATTACCTCCTCACTGTTACAAGCATTTCGCTTAATGTTACCTCTTTTCCAACAGGTTACTCTCCGGTAACGTGAAGGAACATGGAGTTACCGAAAGTAATTATAGGGTAACTCTTCCCTCATTAAACTCTCTCCTTCCTCCCCATCCTCATCTAATACTGTCGACGTTTTTCCTTGCTCATTTTAATTCTCCTTCCTCCTCATATCTCCCCCTTTGACTCCTCTTAATAATCCTCAAGCTCACTTTCTTTATCATCTTCAACACTTTTAACCAGTTATTGGGGGAAGAACCGCAAGGAAGACAACGATGACCCCATGATATATGCACCTCTGAGAGTATAGCAGTGATAGAGAATGTTGTAAAAATATCTTAATTCCGGAGAACTATTCATATAAATATATAAATAGATAAATGAGCGAATAAACGAACGAATGAAAATCTCCACTTTACTCCTCTTTGTCTCTTTTATCTCACGCAATTCTCCTCTTTACTCCACTCGATACATCAGATGCTTCTTCCCTTTCTCCTTTTATGCTTCTCCATTAAGATGGACACCAGCCGAGGTGTGCAGGACTAGTGGGCAAAGATTAAGCTAAATATGGAGTCTGACGTAACTCTCATCGTCGAAAAAGAAGTTTACAAAAGAAAAGAAAATTCGTGTCTCGTAGGAACCCATATACTATGTATTGCACAGGTAAATATATTCAGATGAACACTCCATACAATTCAATAAGAACAAAGAAAAAATAATGTGTACCTTAAGTGAACATAACTTAACACACAACACATTATGTAATAGAGATGAAATCAGACTATCCAGAGTTGAACACAGTTAAACACAAGTGAACACAGACTATATAAAGTGTAGTACAGGCAAACACAGACCGTATAATAACCACTGACATCATTCATGGTCCAGGTAACATTCTGTCAGATCAAACGTCAACATGACAAGACGAGGAGTCAATGATATAACACAGCGCAAGTCCCTGGGGAGCTCACCCAATATAGAACTCAAGTCAGGACCAAATGTAACCAAACAGAATAAGTGAATAAATCGGAAAATAGATTAACTTTGACAGAGTACGATTTAAATCGATGTATATGTCAATGGCGAGGAGTATAAGTTATGTTAAAATCTAACATAAACGAAAAGAATATGTAAACAAATAGGAAGAATCATCAAGTGATCTTGGAAGGATGCGAACAGCCTATGTGTGTGTGTGCATAGGCGAAAAGCGGAATATCTTGTGAAGTATCTGAGTGTGTTGCTTAAACAGAACAATCAAGTAACAGAAACGCCACAAGACAAATGCGAGTGGGTGGCGCAGCGAAAAATAATTGTGACGAAGAAATACCCACCTAAAGTCACAAAGAACAAAGAACAAAGGTAAACAAAGCAATACACGATAATTTACAACGAGCAGAATTGTAGAGAGATAAAAGCTAACGGCAAGGAGGCAAAGAATGGAGAGGTGAGAGGAGGGAATAATATACATACAAATCCGACATTAAGAAACGAGTCAAGAGAAAGCAGATACTACAAACTGCACTAAAACACACTTAACCACCCAAGCAAGCAACAAACCCGGCATAAGAACCGGGCTGGACCCCCCAAGACAGACCGACCGACCGACGGGCCGGGGCCGGGTGCTAGTCAGCGCGCGCGACAGACCCACAACAGGAACTCCCCGTCCCGCGGAGCGAGAGTTAAGCGAACGTAGAGATGTTAATCGCATAGAGCAAGTTCTCCTTCTTACGTACAACAAAGTGACACTCTATTACCTAGACATTACTCTTGTGTCACGTCACACGTCTGTCACAGACACCTCGTGACGACCTGGAGATGGAGACGAGTTTTATAGAGCATGGGAAGGAGGAGACGGAGGAGAGGGGGTGGGAGAGGGGAGGGGAAGCAGGGGGACGGAGAAAAGGAACGGAGAAGATGAAGGTTTATATCTCCCAGTTTGCATCATGAAGACAGTTCGCCTGTCGACATTACAAACCAGACTATTTGGTACATGCGTGTAAGGAAGAAATAAGTGTCTAAGAACGTAAGGAATATACATGAATTTAAACGTATATATTTACATGGGGACATACGCATCTCTCCCCACACATACAAACACATACGTATATATACATGATCAAATGTAGAACCAGATATTTTTCTTTTGACCTAATTCTTTTATTTCCAAAGAACCTTGAATAAAAGGGTGAGGAATAGATATAATTTACCTAAGAAGTTGTACAAAAGAAAATATGAATAATGAGAAGACGTAAAGTTATGCAATTACCCTTTTCCTCTCGACCCACAAGAGTTAAAAAAAAAAAAAAAAAAATGCCTTCACAAGATGTGGGTGGTAGACCTCTTCGAAAACGATAAACTCGCCTATGCTCTCTCTCTCTCTCTCTTTCTCTCTCTCTCTCTCTGTCTGTCTGTCTGTCTGTCTCTCTCTATATATATATATACTTATGTATGCATACAGACACACGCACGCACACACACACACACACGCACACACACACACACACACACACACACACACACACACACACACACACACACACACACACACACTATATATATATATATCTATATATATATATATATATATATATACATATATATATATATATATTGAAAAGGAGAATAGAAATTAAATCCTTTGATAATTCAAAAGCATCTCACAAATATTTCATTATCAATTTATTATCTGTTTATATCGGTCAGAAGTTTCAAGACTTTCATTGCTAAAGATTTGCGGTCAAGTTAACTCCATTTAGTACTTTGTACTTACTGATATATTTTCTATAAAACAATACCAAAAATCACAGAAAATTGTTGTATGTAATAATTTTTCGAAATTGGTATTCCAGTCATTACATTTTGATGATGTATTTTATACACTTAATCAGTATCATTATATCTAGATATCCACTGAATTGGTTTAAAAATAGACTTCATTAGTGATAACTACTTAGTTTTTGGTTCCATAGTCGAAAATTTTATTATTCTTAAATCGCACTTAGTTCATTTTGAACACGTTCCACTAAAGTCATTCGATGCTGTCTAATTCTTGATTATATATTTCATATTCTATTTATTTCTTTATCTATTTTTTTGCTTCTATTCCACAAAAATAAAGATATAGTATAATTAACGTAAGTATTGATATTACTTTTATTTGTTTGGTTATCATCATTGTTGCTATTCACTGGGAATCAAGATTTGATATGATTTGTGTGGTTATTGTCAATATTCTATATATTTACTCAATTATATATACTTTTTCTGTTCGCTCGAAATCAAGATATAGCATAATTAGTGTAATCATTATTATTGTAATTGTGATTACTACTCTTTGAGTTTCAGTACAATTCCTCCAGAACAACATAGGCACTAAAAGCCACATTACCTAATTCATGAGCCAATTTAATTCTAATTCATTTTCATTATTACACCAAATTACCGTTTTCTTAATTAGTCCTGGGCTGAATTTTAAGCGTAGGCCTCCGAGATATATAAACACATTCTAATAAGGCTGGTTAATTCCTAATTATCAGGTATTACCGAAGACGAGAATGAAATTGTGGCTTTAATTCCCAGTGGAATGATAATTATTTTTTGTTATCATTCTCTTTGAATTCTAGGGAGATTGTCATTATGATGTACTTTTTTAAGACTTTAAGGTTACGCATGGAGCTTTCAACACGTTTCCACTGATTTGCTTAGAAGTGAATAAATTTATGTTTTTTCATCCTATTAGAAGCACACACTCAACGTATGAGTGCTTGTATACATAATATATGTACATACATACGTTTACACGCACACACACACACACACACACACACACACACACACACACACACACACACACACACACACACACACACACACACACACACACACACACACACACAACACACACGCGCACACACACACATACACACACACACATACGCATGCACGAACGCACACGTAGACACACAAACACACATACACACATACACGCACATACACACACACACAAACACACACGGACAGACACACACACACACACACACACACACACACACACACACAGACACACACACAAACACGCACAAATATTCTGTCTATATATTTTCACTACATTCAGAAATCTTTGTTTGAAATAATTAATACATTAGTAATGAAGAGTTCCATCAAAAACCAAGGACTCACGGCCAAGAAGATTCCCGAGAGTTCCATCAACAGCCAAAGACCCACAGCCATGAAGGGTCCGAAGAGTTCCATGAAGAGCCAAGGATTCACGACCATGAAGGGTCCGGAGAGTTCCGTCGAGAACTAAGTACCCACTGCCATGGTGGGTCCGGAGAGTTCCATCAAAACACAAGGACCCACGACCATGAAGGGTCCGGAGATTTCCATCGAGAACCAAATACCCACGGCTCTGGCGGTTCCGGAGAGTTCCATCGAAAGCCAAGGACCCACGTCCATGAAGGGTCCGGAGACTTTCACCGAGAACCAAATACCCACGGCTATGGTGGGTCCGGAGAGTTCAATCAAAAGCCAAGGACCCACGGCTATGAAGGGTCCGGAGATTTCCATTGAGACCCAAGTACCCACGGCTGTGGTGGGTCCGGAGAGTTCCATGAGGAGCCACGGCCATGAAGGGGTCCGGGAGAGTTCCATCGAGAGAAAGAGAGTTCTATCGTGAGAGACCCACGGACATGAAGGGTCCGGTCCTGGTTGGTGTCAGCTCGAGCACGTAAGGGCTCCACGTGCGTCACTCCTTGGGGGCGGGTCAGGTGTCTTCGGCCTGAATTAGGGAGCTCGAGGGACGGACGCCACACTTCCTTATTCTAAAGGAGGACGACGGGTAGCTAATGGTCGGGGAGAATCAGGAATAAGGAATTGGAAGAGGGAGTGGATGGTATAAGGGGATAAGCGATATGAAGATGAAGGGAGGCATGGAGGAGAATGTAGAGAGAAAAAGGAAGTAAGTGAAAAGAATGGGAAAGAAAAGGAGAAGAAATATGTAAAGCGGAAGAAACAGGAAGAAGGGGAATGGAAGAAATACTAAGAAAGAGAGAGAAGGATGAAAAGAAAGGAGATGCAGAAGAGGACAAGGAAGAAGATAAATAGGAGGTAGAAGAGGAGGAGGAGGCGGAGGAGGGCAAGGAAGAGGAGGAGGAGGAGGAGGAGGAAGTGCGGTAGAGGAGGGGAAGGATGAATACGTGTGGGATGAGGAGGAAGAGAGGAGAGATAGGGAAGAGGAATGAGAAAGAACAGAAAGAGGAGGAGGAGGAGGAGGAAAAAGAAGAGAAATAGGAGGACAAGGATGAAGAGGAAAAACTGAGGAAGAGGAGGAGCAGAATTAATAGTAGTAGTAGGCCTAGGAGAGTACGAAATGAGGGGAGGAGGGAGAGGAAAAAGAAGAAGAAGAGGAGGAGAAAGGGAGGAAAGAGGACGAGGAAGAAAAAGGGGGAAAGTGAGAGCAGGAAGTGGGAAAAGAGAATGGAGAAGAGAAGGAAGAAGAAGAGGAAAAAGAAGAGGAAGGGGATAATGAGGATGAAGATGAGGACGAGAGAGGGAAAGAAGAGGAAGTTGAAGAGCAAGAGGTGGAAGAGGATAAAGAGGAGGGGGACAAAGACAAAAAGATGAAGGAAATTGAAGAAAAAATAAAGGAGGAAAAGGAGGAAGAGTAGGAGAAGGTGAAGGAGGAGTAGGTGGAGGAGGAAGAGAGGAAGTGAAGGACAAAGAGCAACAGAATGAAGAGAAGGACAATAGGACGAGGGGGAGGAGGTGTAGGAAAAGAAGGTGAAGAAGGAGTAGCTGTAGGAGGAGGGGGGAGAAGGAGAAGGAGGTGGAGGAGGAGAAGAATGTGGAGGAGGAAGAGCAGAAGGTTCATAGAAAGAGGAGGACGTTTCAAGAGGAGAACGAGGAGGAGGAGGAGGAGGAGGAGGAGGAAAAGGAGGAGAAGAAAGAGGAGGAGGTGAGGAAGAGGAAGAAGAGATGGAGAAGAACAAGAAGGAGGAGGAGGAGTAGGAGAAGGAGGAGTAGGAGGAGGAGGAGGAGGAGGAGGAGGAGGAGGAGGAGGGGGAAAAGGAGGAGGAGGAGGAGGAGGCGGAGGAGGGAGAGGAGACGATATAAACATAAACAAGAGAAATGGGGCAATAATGGAAGGAAATATGAATTATGGCCAGTAATATGGAAACAGACGAGGCAGTCTTGTTGGGATGGAGGGTGAGGCTGGGAAGGGTTTGGAAGTGATGCGGTTGGGGGAACTGGAGCAGAATTGTGGAGAGGACAAAGGATAATGAAGAGGACACTAGGTCAAGTGAGGTTAGCCTCAAGGAGAGGACAAGGAGGGTCCCTTGGGTCAGTGGCCAATTCTAGACACAAGCTCTGCACTAAGATACTTCGAGTATGAAGGACTTTCTTAAGGTAAATGACCTTTCTTAAGGTAAATGGCCTTTCTTAAGGTAAATGGTCTTTCTTAAGGTAAATGGCCTTTCTTAAGGTAAATGGCCTTTCTTAAGGTAAATGGTCTTTCTTAAGGTAAATGGCCTTTCTTAAGGTAAATGACCTTTCTTAAGGTAAATGGCCTTTCTTAAGGTAAATGGCCTTTCTTAAGGTAAATGGCCTTTCTTAAGGTAAATGGCCTTTCTTAAGGTAAATGACCTTTCTTAAGGTAAATGGCCTTTCTTAAGGTAAATGGCCTTTCTTAAGGTAAATGGCCTTTCTTAAGGTAAATGGCCTTTCTTAAGGTAAATGGCCTTTCTTAAGGTAAATGGCCTCTTACTTAGGACCTTGAAGCAAAACAGCCCAATTCAGAAACGAAGAAATATTTTTCTAGACAATCGTTTGACGATCATCGTTGAGCCAGGAACGATCATCGTTGAACAATAATCGCAAATTTAGATTTAAGTAAATTTAGATTTTAGTAAATCAATTGTTGCCTATTTCCTTCTTAAATCTAAATTTGTCCAGTTTAAATCCATTACTGCGAGTTCTGCCCTGAATATTGTATCATGAAAAACTATGAGTGAGTTAAGAGTTTTGCTCGTAAGTGTACAAAGGATAGAAGGGGATAGTAATAACGAGATAAAGAACAGATAAACAGAATCCATAATCACACAACTCATAACACACGCATTTTCTTGATTATGTTACACAGAATAAGAGGTATGAACGGAAGGTGCGGTTTCTTTGTTTCCATCGGTCAAACAATTCTTCAAATTCATTCATATTGTGTACCTGTAGAAATGTTTTACGAAAAAACTCTCTTTCAATATAATGCTTTCCTTATTCATAAAATTGTTCTCACGCTTCTGTACTCTCTACAATCGAATGAAAATTAAAAAATGCATAATTACCCTTTCTAATAGGAAACAGGCATTTTAAGTACTTGATAGCATCTGATTGTTTAGATAGCAACAAATCCAATCTATACGGAATTCAAGAACTGCGTAATTATTTTTCTTATGACACAGGTATTTTAAATATTCGAGACTATCCGATACTTTAGTTAGAAATTAATCCAATCTGGCTGGTATGTCATTTCTTTTTACTCTTGTCATTTATTTAATCCATTATGTAATTACTTTGTTCATTGCTATATTCAACATCATACTTCTGCATTATTCCTTCTGTCATGAGATTACAATTCCTCCTAATTGTCTTCCCCACAATTAAAGTCACCTTTCAGGGCAAATTTGCCACCTATTCAATAACATTTCTGAAGTAGTTCCCTATATCCAAGAACAGTCATTAAACTTCGCTATATTATTTTGTCTTGGAGGGAGATGGAGTTATCATCTCCCTCTGCAATGTCTCGTTTACTGCTCCACTCAATTTCTATTTCCATAAATATAATTACCACCTTTTCCTCTCCCAGATCCACATTACTCTCTTTCATCTTTCTCCTCACCATTGTCGTCACATCACCTTGTCTTTTTTTATTTATTTTTTTATTCGTCTTTTCTCCTTCAAATATTTTCCATCAACTACTTGGATAATTTTTTTTAAATTTTGTTTTAACGAGTCGTATTCTATCAGGTTGTTCCTCCTATCATAACTAATATTAAGATCTATCTATATACATAATGTATAGTATGTATATATGTGTGTGTGCGTGCGTGTGCGTGTGCGTGAGTATGTGTATGTGTATGTGTGTGTGTGTGTGTGTGTGTGTGTGTGTGTGTGTGTGTGTGTGTGTGTGTATGTGTGTGCGTGCTTGTGTGCGTGCGTGTGTGTGTGTGTGTGTGTGTGTGTGTGTGTGTGAGTTTGTGTTTGTGTTTGTGTGTGTGTGTGTGTGTGTGTGTGTGTGTGTGTGTGTGTGTGTGTGTGTGTGCGCGCGCGCGTGTATGTATGTGAGTGTATGTGTGTGTGAGAGATTTATTATCTTAGATCGCGTGTTGTACTTGTGATTGACATTTCTTACCTTCCCGGATGAGAGCTAAGAGCTTGTATATAACAGATCTATGGGTGATGCTTTGACAACCGCCCTCGGCCCCCCCTGACCACGAGAGTTGGAGTAACAGCTCGTGCCGCAGCGATAATGAAATGATCTAAGCCCTGTGTGTGTGTGCGTACGTGTGTGTGTGTGTGCGTGTGTGTGTGTGTGTGTGTGTGTGTGTGTGTGTGTGTGTGTGTGTGTGTGTGTGTGTGTGTGTGTGTGTGTGTGTGTGTGTGTGTGTGTGTGTGTGTGTGTGTGTGTGTGTGTGTGTGTGTGTGTGTATGTACGTATGAACACCTGCTTTGGACAAACCTTATCAACAGGTTATCCTTTCCCACAAACGTTTAAAGAACAGCTGATACCTCTAATGAACTCGAAACTTGATCTAACATCACTACAACCATTACTCAACACAACAATTTGCATTGCCTCTACTCGTCTGTATAATTACACCAACGTTCTTTCACGGGTTTTGTTTTCGGGATATTAATAAGTTTATTCAAATGTTTGTTTGTTTATCATTATTAATTTTTTTTTCTCGCATCTGACCTAATTATGGACCGAAAGGTTTCCTGTCGGCATGCTCCGCCTTTGTAATCCTTTGTAATCGTTTGGTGGTACATGTGTGTGTATAATGAATGCTGATAATTTAATCTCTCTCTCTAGTGTTGACACTTGAATTGCACACCCTCTGACGTTTCCGGGAGTATTTGGTATAATAAATTTGCACTTCCCTGTATAAACTATTATTCGATTACCATCTCTTTCTTATTATGACACAGAGCTGGGCGTGTTCCCCAGTGCGTTCCTCGGTGCGTTCCGCTTCAGTTTGGCCGCGGTTAGCGCTCCCAAACTATTAAAGCTTAAGAGACAGGTTCATATCAAATAAAAGTCTGGCAGGCCACATATTATACCAAAGAAAAATTTCGTAGGCTGCATCCAAAAGGTAGGCCACAGACTATACCGGCGCCTATATTGTTTTAATAGTTTGGGAACGCTAACCGCGACCAAACTAAAGAGGAACGCACAGAGGAAAGCATCTAGGAACGCACCAAGTGACGCGCCCAGCTCTGTTGTGACAATCTATATATTTTTGCTAGTACCGGCCTATCTTATTCCTCTGACTTATGTGTATGTATATATGTATGTATGTATGTATGTATGTATGTATGTATGTATGTATGTATGTATGTATGTATGTATGTATGTAGGTATGCACGTATTTATGTATGTATGTATGTATGTATGTATGTATGTATGTATGTATGTATGTATGTATGTATGTATGTATGTATGTATGTATGTATGTATGTATGTATGTATGTATGTATGTATGTATGTATGTATGTATGTATGTATGTATGTATGTATGTATGTGTGTATGTATGTATGTGTACACGTATATGTGTGTGTATGTGTGTGTATGTATGCATGTATGTATGTATGTGTGTTTGTGTATGTGTATGCGTGTATGTGTATGTATGAATGTATTTGTGTATATATGCGTGTGAAAAGGGAAATTGATGGATTCTAAAGCACTTCCTCAATCAAGTATGACCGGCTTCTGTTTTCATAATAACACCCAAGTTACAGAACTAACCAGACTAAAAACACCTAGATTAGGGGCTAAGTCTAGCTATAGAACTCTCGCTAATGTTTACACTATTTAGAGAGTTCTAGCCAGGGATAATCTAGCTAAAATGTCCACAGTGTAGACGTACCTTCAGAGTAGCAAATTTTTTTTATCCATATCTCGATTGATCTTGTCATTATGATGACCTATTCTACAGTTTTTACTCTTGTTAATGCAATATGAGAATTGTTTAGATTAATCTTAGGCTGTGTTCTACGAATCTAGTATTCATTCTAGATGTCGCCAATTTGTTTTAATCCGAATCTATATGGGTCAACCCATTTGCTGAATTTACAATTTTGATATTCAACCTAAATGTCACCAATCAATTTCATAACGCTAAAGGAAGTAGAAGATTTAACGAGTGTGTTAAATTGGACTAATTTAGGTTAAAAATAGAAGAAATAGGCAAGAATTGGTTTATCCACAGTGTGGTTAACGAAAGGAATAGACTTAGTAACAACGCAGTTAGCGCTGAAACAAGAAGATTAGATGATGTTATGGATACAGATGAAAGGTGGTAAGGAGACATGGAACGGCTTAGGGTAGGCCTTATGCTCCCTTACAATACGTAGTCAAATGTTCCATGTGAATGGGTGTGGGCGTGAAAGCCTGTAGGTGTGAGGACTTACGGGCGTGAGGACTTGCGGATGGGCGTAGTCTCGTATCAGGGGGGGTCCGGGTGTTGTCCGGTGTGTGCATGACTTAAATCTCCTGGGACATGGTCTGTCTGTTCATGACATGAATGTATTAAGGAAAAAACGTGCAAAAACATACGTCCAAGAGGTAACCTACATACAAAAGCTAAAACAAACGTGTACATATATTATGTATGTGAATATTTGAGGATGCCCCAAACATACATGTGACTGGGTATAAGCACATGTGTATATGAATGCATGTTAATAGGTTTGTATGTGCACTTCCTCATCTACCTCATATATTTCTGCCCGTGTGTATGTATGTGTGATTCACCATTGTCTTGGATCACGTGTTGGACTCGTGATAGACAGCTATTCCTCCCGGAAGAGTGATAAGAGCTCATATGACCGATCTATGGGTAATCCTATGACTTTACACGCACACACACACCCAACTCCCAGCCCACGAAAGTTGGAGTAACAACCCGCAGTGCAGCGATACTGAAATTATTTCTGCCCTGGGCAGCCAGGAACTCTACCAACTGCGCCACGAGTGTGTGTGTGTGTGTGTGTGTGTGTGTGTGTGTGTGTGTGTGTGTGTGTGTGTGTGTGTGTGTGTGTGTGTGTGTGTGTCCGTGTTTGTGTGTGTGTGAATGTGTATGTGTGTGCGTCTTACTTATTGATTGCATATAGTCGGCGAATAAAGCATCTTAGTCTCTAGGAAATAAGTAAAGATGACATTCAAGCATATACTTATACATACATACATACATACATACATACATACATACATACATACATACATACATACATGTCTGTATGTATGTAAACATTAGCATTTTTTTCATCTATTGGCAGATTCAACATAATTAAAGCCATTCATACTGACTTCAAAAGCCGCTCTTCTGTTGAACAAAATCTTTGGCTTTGGAAACAAAAAAATCTCTAAAGAGTGACACCTTGTTGGGGTTAATGGCTTGCAGGTACATTTCCTTCATCATGCTCGAGGCGGACCCTTAACGAAGACGAGAGCGTCTTCAACCGCCCTCCAGAAGCTTTCTTCGCCCATCAAGGGACCTCGAGTGAGAACAATCAGAACGACGGAAGCCCGGGAGCGTCATCAGCATCCTTCTCTCTCCTCTTCTCCTCCCCACCTTCTCCTTCCCCTTTCTCCTCTCCCCTTTTCCTCCCCTTTCTTCTGCCCCCTTTCTCCTCCCCCTCTCCCCCTTTCTCCGTCTTCTCCCGCGCCACTTGTTGCAATCATCTAATGGTTGTTGCAATGATGGGATGGTCTGTTGCAAATCTACCTTGAGTGTCGGCTCTGGGTTTTTATTTTTTCGTTCTCTTTGGGATAGAGTGTAAGCTCGCGTTGAAGTGGTTCTTCTCTTTATTGAGGGAGTAATGTAGGGTTTGTTGGTCCATCATGAGGGGTTTGTGAATATTTGGGTATGTTGGTTATGTGGAGGGAATACACACACACGTACACACGGGCACTCACACA
>NC_134779.1:60983571-60986071 GCF_046742065.1 Oratosquilla oratoria
ACATACATATATATATGTATATGTATATGCATATGTATATATATATATGTATATATATATTTATATATATACATATATATACATATATGTATATATATATATGAGTGTGTGTGTGCATGTAGATATATATACTTATATATATACATATATATATATATATATGTATATATATATATATATATATATATATATATATATATACATATGTATGTATATACCAACGGCTTTTTTCCCTTACAAGGGAGGTATCAAAAGAAAAAAAATGAATAAACAAGAATAAAAACATTAAATCCACTCCCACCCATTCCATACCAACATACTTCACTCCCGTTCACCTCCTCGCCCTCCCTCTCATCTTAGCTCCTCCTGTATGACGGGTTACCCCTGCATCTCGTTCACTACCCTTGGTTCAGAAGCGATGTAGCAAGACACAGCACATCCATAGCAAGGCCGCTTCATTTAATCGGCGAACCCCTAGCCCTCTCCGTCCCTTCATGCTGAAAAAGTGGAGACGGGGAAAAATCCCTTCGGGCTGCGTCGATTTATCATTGACGCATACTACCATCCACTCCTATGCATATCAGCATAATCCATACACAATCATTCTCTACTCACCTTATCTTCTGTCTTTCCTCTTCCTTCCTCAAGAGACTTTCCCCTCTTTCCCAGTGTCCCTTTTACCCCATCCATCCATTATATCCTTGGTCGTCCCCTCATGTTCACTCTATCCACCTCTGCCTTCTACACCTCTTTTACTAATCTTTCTTCACTCATCCATTCAATGTGTCCAAACCATCCTAATAATCTTTCATCAACCTTATATCCCAACTCCCTTTCCACCCCCAATCTCCTCACCTCCTCGTTTCTCACTCTATCCAGCCTTCTAGACATTTCCTTGCTTCTTTCAATCTACATTCTATCACCACCTCCACTCCTCCCTTTCCCGCCACATTCGCAACCAAGTATCTAAAGCTATTCACTTTCTCCATACTCTCTCCCTTAATACTCATTTTCAATTTGCTGCCACATTCTCCCCTTGTACATCTCATCACCTTACTTTTACCCACATTTATCTTCAACTTCCTTCTTTCGCACACCTTCCCAAACTCTGTCACTAACTTCCTTAATCCCTCCTCTGATCCTACCACAAGCGCAGTGAACACACACATATATATATATACATATATATATACATATACATATATATATATATATATATATATATATATATATATATATATATAAATATATATATACATATATATATATATATATATATATATATATATATATATATATATATTCTAAACACTTATATATCTAATGAACGAGACTCGTCGATTTTATTTGAAAAAAAAGTCTCCACACACACACACACAGACAGACATATTCTTACACGATTAACGATCTGGTCTTCAAAAAAAGTAATTACAAATATCAACCGTATTCCCTCTACCCATAAAGCCATTTTCTCAAGGTGTAGTTTGGACCCTTAAGTTCTCTCTAAAGAATATAGGGTTATAACCTTCTAAGGACCTTAGGGTTAATTACGTAAATGCATGAAACTTTCATTCTAACTAACCTTAAAATGTTTTATTTATCTTAGGGGAAACCTAGATTTGATAGATTATAGCGATTAATCTCGCTTGGGCCACAGTGATCTTTGGCGTGTTGTAGTCCGTAACGGCCTATCTTAGACTCTTTAATTTATTTTTTTTCCCAAAAAAAGGAAGTTGATATAGTGAGATCTTATTCCCATTGTCACCTTGTGATTTGATTAAAGTAATCTAACTCATATCCTGAAGAAAATCCTTCAATCCTACAATATATGTGTCGTATCTATTCTTAACAAAAATCAATCGAACCTGACACAACCAATACCTACCCAACCCAATCAAGCCGAGCCCAGTCTAAACTACTCCAAACCCAACATAGCTTACATCAATCAAGCCCGATCAAGCCCAATCTAACCCACCCTAGCCCAATTCAATTTAAAACAACCCAACCTATCCCAGCCAAACATGAATCAACCAAACCAAATCCAATCCAACCCAAGCCAACCCAATCCATTGTAGCCTAGACCAAACCAATCCAACCCAACTATTCCCAATCCAAACCAACTCAACCCAACCCGACCCAACCAAACCCAGCTTCCACCCTTCGGCCCTTCCCTTGCGGAGACCAGCGCTCGCATAAATAGCATCGCATAAATAGGTGTGAAACTCGCATTCCCACGTATCTCGTACGATATACGCGCTGCAACGTGCAGTCCCTTACGTGGTTGGCATAGCAACGTCACTCACTCCCTCCCTCCCTCTTCCTCCTCCTCCTCCTCCTCCCCTCGCTTGCATGGTGGGCTTGGAACAAAATGGCTCACATCTGCAGATTTACATGAGCATCATTCTGCGCCAGCCTTCCCACAAGGGGAATTAAACTTGTGTTTATATGTGTTTCTTTCCATGCACGAGTATATACAAACTCACACAAATACATGAGTATT
>NC_134779.1:60991071-60993571 GCF_046742065.1 Oratosquilla oratoria
GCTCTCCGGTTTGAGGCCTTTGGTGTAGTTCCATCCACCTTCTTGAGACTCCTCCACTCCTGAAGATAATCTCTGAAGACCTTCCCTTTCAACTCTTGGGCGAAATGGAATCGGATTCCTTTCATATTTCCACTTAACCCTTTGTTCTAGTTAAGCCCCGGTGGACCTTGTCTTGAATGAAGTATTCATTGAACGTGACTCCCTTCAGGAAAGAGACGGAACGTCTCAACTGAATCAAATCGTCTGTCCGTGGCCATAATAAAGTTCATTATGTCCGTCGCTTTGATGACGAAGCAAATATCGTTCTAAGAATTTTCATTTCATTACTTCTAGATGCATAAGAGATATCAAAGCATTTCTTATAATGAGCTTCATATTTTTTGTCATGTTATTCGTCTTCTCCATAACATTTCTGATTTCCTTCCTTATCTATTTATTCATTTATTTACTTTTTTTCTTATTCTTTGTTAAGATTTGTTAATTTTTTATAGTCTACTTTTATAATAATATTGGTCTGAAGTAGTAATTTTTCTAGTTCACTGCAGTGAAATTTACAGTAACTGCATCTAATCTTTATTTTACATTGAAGCAGTGCATTAGCGCCAGAAATAAAGCTAACAGTACATTAGGTTTCATTGCTAGGACGGTAACGAATAGAAGTGCAGTAGTAATGATTAAACTCTATCTAGCGATAGTTAGACCCATCCTTGACTATGTGGTACAGTTTTGGTCTCCGTCCTACAGAATGGACATAAATTCACTAGAATCAGTTCAGAGAAGAATGACCAAAATGATACAAGGACTCGGAAATTTGCCTTACGAAGAGAGGCTTAGGCACCCAAACTTACAGTCTCTGAAAAGACGCAGAGTGCGGGGTGATCTAATAGAAGTGTTCAAGTGGATCAAAGGCTATAACAAGGATGATGCAAACAAGGTCATCATAATAAAACAACAGGGCAGGACTCGCAGTAATGGGTATAAACTGGACAAATTTAGATTTAAGAAGGAAATAGGCAAGAATTGGTTTACAAATAGGGTGGTCGATGAATGGAATAAACTGAGTAACCACGTAGTAAGCGCTGAAACTATCAGTTGTTTTAAAAAACGATTAGACAACTTTATGGATGGGGATGACAGGTGGTGATGGATACGGAGCTGCCTAGTGTAGGCCTTATGGTCTTTTGCAGTCTCCTTTATTTCTTATGTTCTTATGTTCTTACGTTTTCAATTACGAAGCGTCTCAAACAGGTCACTAACATCTTTAACATAGCAACACACTTCATACATTTCGCTTATGTAAAGGACAAGATAGATTACAGTATATCATTTGAGGCTCAAGATCATATGTGAACATTCCAGTTACATTACTCTGTAATGGCATTTTCATCCTTATCATAATACATGAAGATCAAGAGAATTGTTATAATACCTTCATCCTAATAAGGACAATATTTCCTTTATTGATCTTAGTAATTAGGTAGTTTCTAATCATATCAATATATCTTAATTGCTTCCTAAGTACTATAATTCTCTTTTTTTGTTTTACTATGTTTCTTCTAACTTGTCACTCCAGTGACCAGTTTATACAGACATACGTACGTATATACATATATATATATATATATATATATATATATATATATACATATATATATATATTTATATATATAATTTCTGTCATATTGAAGCAAACGGAAAATAACTTTCTCCTCAAACTCCTTGACTACTACAATCATGGATATTTTAATCCACTGAGGAAACATTGTCCTCAAAGAGTAAATGTCAAAGCTTGGTGCCAAGTGACGGTAAGACGACAGCCGCAAACATCATCAGGAGCCAAGACCTCACGGAACTTCATTTGTTATTATCATAATATATTCATCCATTTATCCATTTATCTATCTAATTACGGGATTATTTATCGATTCATTTCCATTCGTTGGCCACCCCATTAGTAAATCAATTATTACCTATTTCCTTCTTAAATCTAAATTTGTCCAATTTAAATCACCTCGAGTCCTGCCCTGTTGTCTTAATATGATGAGCTTGTTAGCGTCACCCTTGTTAAAACCTTTGATTCATTTGAAGACCTCTATTAGATCACCCCGCCCTCTGCGTCTATCCAGAGTGTAAAAGTTGAGCTGCCTAAGCCTTTTTCGTAAGGTAAATTTCTGAGCCATTGTATAATTTTGGTCATTCTCCTCTGTACTTATTCTAGTGAATTGATGTCCATTTTATAGGACGGAGACCAAAACTGTACTGCATAGTCAAGGACAGATCAAGGATGTATGTATGTATGTATGTATGTATGTATGTATGTATGTATGTATGTATGTATGTATGTATGTATGTATGTATGTATGTACATATGTATGTATGTATGCATGTATGTATGTGCGTAGGAATGTATGTGTACGTGTATGTCTATGTGCGTAGGTCTGCGCATATGTTTAAATACATCATATATTTTTTATATATCACGTTTTTCTAAAGATTTATT
>NC_134779.1:61001071-61003571 GCF_046742065.1 Oratosquilla oratoria
AAATAAAATAAAATAAAATAAAATAAAATAAAATAGAATAAAATAAAATAAAATAAAAAATAGAATAAAATAAATGAAAAATGAAACAAGAACTAAGACTCCAGCTCGCCGAAGAAAGAACACAGCCACTTCCTCGAGAACTCCTGGTGGTCATTAATAACCTTCCACCGTTTTCGAGGTCTTCCCGAACGTCACATTTGGTTTATGCGCCTCGAGTTTCCAGGAGAGAGCCGCCGAAGAAAAAGAATATTTACTTCGAAGACTCTTTTGTCCTCACCTTCCCCATACATCTCTTTCTCTCCCCTTTTATTAAAAGAGGAGGGGAAGAGGGGGGGGAAGGGGAAGGGGGAGACTTTGTTGGCGTGTGAACAGTACAGGCGTTATTGGCGATTAGCTCGTTCAACGGCCCCATGCGTAGACCACAACGTACCATCTTCCTCTTAGAGCACCATCTGTCTTTTACTTTACACACCTGTGCGCTCTTTAGCACTGCCTATGAACTGGAGTTATGGTCTTCTTATACACAGAGGCATACTTTTTATATAGAGCTATTTTTTCATATGTTTACTTTATCCTCTGTATCAGCGTTGCCCAACCAGAGTTCCCCGGTACCCTAAAGTTCCGTAAAAGGTCCCTAAGGGTTCCGCGAGAACAAGTGAAATAAGCTAATGCGCTTTTGATTTTGTATATAATCTTATATACGTAATATAATTAAACACGCACGACATATTCTTGGCTATTGTAATAACGTAATATAGACATCATCCTATCTAACCTATTATTACGATGAAAATAAAATGAGAAAGTTATGGTATATGTGTCGTTGTTTTTCTGTGGAGGGGTTCCTTGAGACATGCAATTTATTTTAAAGGTTACGCAAGGGTAAAAAGGTTAGGAAACGCTGCTCTATAGGTTAAATTTAGCAGTATCTATCCTTGAGGCGGACTAAAATTATAAAAACGCCTTTAGGTTTCTATGTAATGATCCTTTCTAGATATGCATATTGACGTTACTACTTTTTCTCTTAATATCAAACAAATGGTTATGATCTCACAGAATGATTTGTTCTACGGAACGCCTTTCCTCCTCTTCAGAGTAATTAACAAAAAACGAAAATGTATTTGCTAACACTACCCCCCACTTATATCACGCCCACTGATAGAACCATTTCAGAATTGTATCACCATTTCTACCCAGAGTTATGCCAAAATCACAGACGACCACCTATGTTCTTATAGAACCATTTGTTCTAAATACCATTTCCAATATTTTTCAGAAAGAGAACCACATAGCACCATCTTTCTTTCAAAGCACCATTTGCCTTCTAGAGCCCCGTAAGGAACTATCTGTGAGTCAGAATATCGACAGCGAGAGGGGGGTCGCCGATTTAGTGAAGCGGCCTTGCTGTGGATGTTCTGTGTCTTGATACATTACTTCTGACCCAGGGCAGTGGACAGGATGCAGGGATGAACCGACATCCACTAGGAGCTAAGATGAGAGGGAGAAAAGGGTAGTGGATGGGAGTGGAATGGGTGGAAGTAGCCTTTCTCCAGTCTCTCTACTTTAATACTCACTTCCAGTTTGCTGCCATCCTTTCCCCCCTTGTAATCTCATCACCTTACTTTTACCCCATTTATCTTCAACTTCCTTCTTTCGCACACGTTTCTAAACTCCATCACTGGCTTCCTTAATTCCTTCTCCGATCTAACTACAAACGCAGTGTCGTCAGCAAACAACGACTGGCTTATCACCCACTTTTCTCTATTACTTTAACCATATATGTATATGTATATGTATATGTATGTATATATATATATATATATATATATATATATATATATATATGTGTGTGTGTGTGTGTGTGTGTGTGTGTGTGTGTGTGTGTGTGTGTGTGTGTGTGTGTGTGTGTGTGTGTGTGTGCGTGTGTGCACATATATTAGTTTTATCGTTACTGGAGTCTTCACTCATGTCCCAGTTCAAGATGTTTTAACCTTTCTCCCAAACTCTCCGGGTAAAAGTATCGTTGGTATCCCTTGTAAGAATCTTTTTAGATTAATAAGTTTGTTGGTAAATAATTCATGTTGTAGGGTGGCTAAATAAAAGTATATTAATAGTTTCAATGAGCATATTAAATCACAATTTCCGGGTCTAAATGTTGAGGAATGAATATTCTAATGTCTCTAAGAAACAGATCCGAGGCAACATTGGATTTAATGTTCGGGGATGACTGAAAAAAATTAAATAACTGCCAGTGTGTGTGGGTTTCCCATACACTGAGAAAGAAAATTGGTGCGGACCTCTAGTGATTAAAATATCCATAAATCAGATTAATTAACAAACAATTATCTAAAATAAGATATTCAGAATGGTTTTTGTCAAAAGCCTTAAGCAACGCCAAAAGTAGCTATTATAATACATCCAAACCAGATTCCCAGTTCAGTTGGAATAACAAAAATATCAAATTACCTTATAACTCTTCTATTCATGCTGTTACCAAACT
>NC_134779.1:61011071-61021071 GCF_046742065.1 Oratosquilla oratoria
AGCTTTATTAACAGTAAACCCTAATTGCTGATTCCCTCTCCTTAATGGGTTGTTATGTCTTCTCGCCTTTTCACCATACTCTAGGTAGGGCATTTGCTGTGTCAGTTATGAAGTCTATTAATGTATCTCTCTTCTTCTATCGTCTCCATTGTCTCTGCTCTCGTTTCTATTGCTTCCATGATTCCATCCTTCCATGTTTTCCTGGATCTTCCTCTTGGCCTTCTCCCTCCCGGTACCAAGAGGTAATACCTTAAAGTGTTGTTATGTCCGTCATCGATAAATGCATTCATAAAACAAATAAATATTATCTCAACAGCCAAGGCTATACGGTATATCACTCCTCATTTGTTCTATACTGGCGACTTTCATTATTGATCTGTGATATTTCAGGGAAACAATTGAGAAAAACATGGTAGATCACTTTAATATCTATCGAGTAAAAATTCAGCTACCAAGTTTTCAGTAGATATATTTTCTCCCTAGGCCTGGGCTATTTTTCTTTTTATGGAGTGTTACAAAATATAATGACATTAGTATGATAAAAAGAATAATAAATAAATAAAAGAATGTATAACTAAATGAATAAATAAATAAATACGTAAAATAAACAAGTAAACAAATAAATAATCAGATGAATAATGAAATCAATAGATGAATAGAATAACTAAATAAACAATTAAATAAACACATAAATGAATTAATAAATAGATAGGTAAGAATATCAATAGATAAAAAGTGAATGAATGAATAAACGATTGAATAGAAAATAAATAATAATGCTTCCCAGGACGAACATACTTTTATTGATGTCCTGGTTGATTCCACCTCTACTAATTTTATTACCAGTGTTTACCGTAAACCCACCAACTTAGATAAATGTATGAACGGTAACAGCGAATGCAGTGATAGTTATAAGAAAGGTGTTATTAGAGCATACGTCAGAAGAGCTATAAAAGTATGTTCGTCCTGGGAAGCACTACATGCAGAACTCCAGCATGTACGACAAATGCTCACCAATAATGGTTATGCTAACTGTGATTTTGACCGCATAACCAATAAATTACTGTGTGAACTTGGGTCCAACCAAAGCGCCAATAAGCCTAATTTTATTAACGTTTTTTATCGTAACACCTTCAGTGATGCCTACAAAAAGGATGAAAAAGCAATCAAGGACATAATTAAGAAAATTTTTCACCCCACTAAAGAGAACCATGAGATCCGAGTCCTTATATACTATCGTAACCCTAGAACCTGTTCAATGGTGATGAAAAACAACTGTAATAGTCGAGCTGACTTTACATCTAAAGCCAACGTGGTGTATTTATTCAAATGTCCAGCCGAGAATTGCACGTCTCGCGATATCACATACGTCGGGCACACCAGATGTACTCTCAGCCGAAGACTAACCTTCCACCAACAGGACGGAGCGATCAAGGACCATTATTCAAAATATCACAATAGAAATATTGACAGAGACACCTTAGTTCAATGTACCAAAATTATTGCGTACAATGAGGACCCTAGAAGGTTGAAACTCTTGGAGGCATTCCACATCAGGGACTCTGCCCCCACTATAAATATTCAGTCGGACATGACGTCCAGCATTAAACTGTACAGTAGCGCTAACCTGAGACATCGCTACATTGAGGTCCCCTCTCCCCCTCCCCCTCCCCTCCTACCCCCCACTCCCCCACCACTCAGACGATCCGCCAGACTCCGTAATGGGAACTCGGATAGCAGTTTATGTATTTAAACCTTTCTCTCTCTCTATCATTTGTACTTTCCTTGTAGACGTAAGTAATAACTCTCGTTATATATCTTTTGTTCTACCTGTTTATTTGTATTTGTATTTTTGTAATTTATTTTATAACTTATATGTACCAACATTTGTATTCATTATTGCAGAAATTTTGTCAATCCTGATGATGTCTCTTTGAAGACGAAAGCTCGAGAATATTAAATGGAAAACTTTGGAGAACTTGTATCAGCTCACCCTACAACTGGAAAAAAGTTGATAAGACAAATAGAAAACATTAAGAAAAAGTTTAATAATTGTCAGAATGCTGTCGTATTTAATTCTACATGCATATATATATATATATATATATATATATATACATATATATATATATATATATTATATATATATATATATATCTTCTTACTTCTACTGGCACGTGACTCTGTTCACAAGTGTGGGTTTGATAATGTTGATTCATGAGTGTTAAGGTATGTGTTAAGGTATGTGTCTTGTCAATGTTCATCTGTACGTTTGTGCTTAATTTTGTGGGTTTGTTACTATTGAATACTTGTGTTTTTCTTAACTAATGGCAGTTACTTAGAGAGAGAGAGAGAGAGAGAGAGAGAGAGAGAGAGAGAGAGAGAGAGAGAGAGAGAGAGAGAGAGAGAGAGAGAGAGAGAGAGAGAGAGAGAGAGAGAGAGAGAGAGAGAGAGAGAGAGAGAGAGGGGGGAGCGTGCGCGCGCGCAAGTATTGTCTTGAATTAGTTACCTTCCTCTGAATGTAATTGCAAATGCTTATGCAAATGTATTTTGAAATGTGTGTTTGTATCCGTCTATGTGTATGCATACGCCCTTGTATGCGTGTGTGTGGAGTGTGTGTAAATACGCATACGTGGAATTACACACAAGTTCGTAATTTCCCCTTTTTCCTTTATCTAAGCTCTGGGGTATGTTGGCTGGTTGTAGTAACTAACGAATTATTTCCTTACACTTCATATCTAGATTGATCTTTATTATCTTATTACTTATTACTTATTTATTTATTTATCTATTTGCCTATTTATCTATCTATTTATTTATTTATTTTCGGCTTGGACCCTTAATTTAATATAAATTGATTCAAAACACAAGTGCATAAGTACTTGTAAATGGCATATTAGTTTATCAATTACTGTTTATTTTTTGTGTGTCTTGTAATTTCTAGATTATCCAATAGTTCAGGTCCGTCAGAGAAAATATAATTCATTTATATTGCTTTAACACACACGATTTACATATATATGAGGTAAAAATAAATTGTAAAAGATTCTTAGTATTTTCTCTATTCAGTCCTGAAACTTCATATGTGATATCACTGAACTTCCTTTAATATACAATCATCTCCCTTTATCATTACTACTTCCTCGACTTTCTCATATACGAGGAAAGCCATTCATTTTAAATGTTGTTTTTATATTTTTCTCTGTAGACGAGAATTCTTGAATGAAAGTATTTACATTCTGTCTTTCGCAGACGGTATGGCTTGTTCTTATACTTGATTTCCATCTACACAGTTTGCATTAGTTACCAGAAACCTTCATCCTTAATTTCACTAACAGAATACATGCATTACTATGTCTTATGTTCATGCCACAGCTTTTCTGCAGCCCTGAACCGACCCTTCTATCGTCAGATGTAATTTCTTTAAAATGAAAAAAAATCTTGATTGAATGGACAAATTAAATCTCTCTCTCTCTCTCTCTCTCTCTCTCTCTCTCTCTCTCCCCCTCTCTCTCTCTCTCCCTTCTTCTTTTTTTAGATGCAGACTATTTCATCTTTCAAGTAATATATATGGTTATGTTTGCTACAAATATACACTACACAAATACTTAAATTACACTTACGATACACACTATACTTCAAGACACACACACACACACACACACACACACACACACACACACACACACACACACACACACACACACACACACACATACACACACACATACACACACACTCACACACATACACTCACACACACACACACACACACACACACACACACACACACACACACACACACACACACACACACACACACACACAAACGCTATAGAAGAGATCTGAAAAAGAACAGCTTTCCTCACAAAGTAATAGACAGTTGGAACAAGTTAAATGAGAATGTTCTGTGTGCAAAAACGATACACGAATTCAAAAACAGTTTAGATGAAATGAGATATGGAGATGGGACAACACGAGCATAGCTCCCCTTCCCGTAAAATACAACTTGGTAAATACAACTAGGTAGATACATACACACACACGCGCGTGCGCGCGCGCGCAAAATCACACGAATGATATAGACTTAGTAACCATGTAGTGAGCGCTAAAACTATTGGTTGTCTTAAGAGAAAGAGAAATAACTTAATGGGTGTTTATGACATGTAGTAATGGACATGGAACTTCCTAGTGTAGGCCTTATGGCCTCTTGCAGTCTCCTCTATTCTTACGTTCTCATCTTGCATGTTATTCCCCTTCTTCTAGCACCCTCAACACGGAGATAGCCTAGGAACTTGGAGCGGGATATCTGATATTTGTCCATAAATTTGCCTTCAATACTTTACACTCCTTCATCAAGACTACAGCGATTCTCCACAGCCGGAGGTGATTGCAGATCACAAATGACTTCTGTGCCCTGGATGTCCTTCTCGTCCAACGTGACGCGCAACGACCCAGCGCGGCCATATTTCTCAAAGGGGCAATATGGACACGAAAATCAACCAATAAGATATCGTGCCTTTGTCTAATTCCACGTCAGATTCAATTATGCATTTGGTGAAATATGTCCTGGTCGTATTACCGATCCCTCGACCCCCGGCCTCCGGGTCTGGATGATGGGGGGAGTGGGTAGGGGGGGGGGAATGGGTGAAGGGGGTAATTTGGAATACGTGTATTGGACTATGGGAATAGTGTTAATTCGTTCGCGTGTAGTTTCTAACATGACAAGAACTTAATCGTCACTTCTGAATCTAATGTGTATGTGGAACCATCTTAGGTATGACCGTTTTCTTGTTATTCATAGCTTAGATATGGGCAGACTTCCCTCCTTCTTCAAACCGTATAACAATAAAGCTTTATTCCCATCATGTATAGAAGGTAAGGAGCCCACGCCAGGAGGCACGTAATAGCCGACATCTCTGTCCTGTCTGCTTAGACCAGCGTTTCTCAACCAGGGTTCCCCGGAACCCTAAGGTTCCGCAAAAGGTCCCTAAGGGTTCCGCGAGAACAAGTGAGATAAGCTAATGCACTTTTAATTTTTTATCTAATTTCATATACGTAATATAATTAAACACACACGACATATTCTTGGTTATTGTAATAATGTAATATAGACATCATCCTATCTAACCTATTATTATGATGAAAATAAAATGAGAAAGATATGGTAGATTTTTTTTTTTTTTTTTGAGCAGGGGTTCCTTGAGACATGAAATTTATTTTAAAGGTCACGCAAGAGTAAAAAGGTTTAAAAACGCTGGCTTAGACTGTTAAGGCAGGTAACAGTCCCTACTGGGAATTTGAGAAGAGTGCGGGATTCGAACACGCAACCAAGCAAATGCGAGACCAGCACGCTTTCGATTAAGCCACCAGTGTACTGTATGTATCATGTAGAGAGCTAATTTCATTTTCTATGTAAGGATTACAAAGACTTATTCATCCACCATATGGGGTTCCTCACTTTCTGTATGAAAGCATTTTTCATCCCTATATAGTGGTGGTGGCACACTAGACTAGCATGCTATTTGCTTTTGCTATTCCGTTTGAATAGAGACAACTTCGATTGAAATATTCTAGACTTTCGTAAGAACATCTCAAGAATGTGCCTAACATTCGTCTACGTTTAACTTCTTCTAGTTCGTCATTCAGCTTCTAATTCTATGACGCAAGAGTAACTTGACATTTGGACATTTGTAAAACGAAAGGTGGTAATCGAAACAATTTCTACTCAAATGCAATAACAAACGCAAGTAGCTTACTAGTGAGAAATGCTTAGTGCACTACCACCTTAAAAAACACACTCACTTCCTCTCTCTGTATCAAGGAAGTGATCCAGGCTTCTCCATGTCATGTTTACAGATAATTTAGTCTCCTTTTACATGTGAAGGTAGATTCCGCCCATGTTTTATGTGTCGCTGTTGCTGCTGTTGCTCTACTATGAACCTTTTCTTAATTAAACTCATCTCCTTCATTAGTAAACCAATCGCTCTAAAGAAACACACTCACTTTCTCTATCTGTATCAAAGAAGTAACCCAGGCTCCTCTATGTCATGTTTACAGAAAATTCAGTCTCCTTTTACATGTGAAGGTAGATTCCGCCCATGTTTTATGTGTCGCTGTTGCTGCTGTTGCTCTACTATGAACCTTTTCTTAATTAAACTCATCTCCTTCATTAGTAAACCAATCGCTCTAATGATAACCCGGTCTTCGGGATGTCTTTATCTAAGGTACTTACTGCTCTATTCTCTTCTTGGCTGAGATCAATATTTATCCGAATAAAGTTGTTTTGCGATGGGGAAATAATATATCAGAATCTCAATACGTAGCAAATATGTTTGATGGGTTGTGTACCTCTTTGAATATGAAGAGAATTTTTCTTTCAGTCGAATAAAATCACTTTGTGTCTGCCAGAAAAAGTACAGAAGCTACTAAGTCAGTTAATGATTACTAACTCTAGATGAAGTCTATTCTAACCAATAAAAGACTTCATTGATCTCAGGGAAGCTTCTGTAATAGAAGGAAGGAGTCAAGTTAAACTGAGTAATCCTTATAGGCCTGCGGCATTTTGAATTAAGTCATGTTTTGGCAATTGATACGCGACTTCAATCAGTATTTACGTTAACGAGAAACTATTTCGTTTTCTCAACATCTTGGAACTAAGAACTTCATCTCAAGAACAGAAACGGTGTTAAACTACAGCCATGTGGATTTAATCATCCCAACCCCCAGATAAATGCTTTATCATAAATCAATTAACGATTATGATTTAAGATAGTCGTGATATATGTATTATCTTTAGTTTACTACCATGCAGATGAAGACCTTCTCCAACGTTATAGGTCTAACCACCTTGATAAGTCTTTAGCCACGATACTTGACTTTTACTGTTACCTCTCTGTCACAAGGTCTCACACCGTCCTCATCCTCCAGAGACTACGTATGGAGTTCCGGACTCAACCCACAGACCAGCTCGTCCTCAGGAGCCTTGGAGGAGGGTCCGCCTCCGCCTACCCCTCCCCTTCCTCCTCATCCCCCTCGTATGTACACTGGACGTAATTGGTACAAGGTCTGCTCTCGTCATCAGGGAAGATGGAGGCGCCCGTGGAGATGTGGTGTGTGGAGCGTCTCTGATAGCATTGGGGAGTTTCATTACGGACCGGGACACGACCAAACAATACAGATGATCCGCCGGCCACCATGGTGAATTTATCCCTCGTCTCCTCTTCTCTCTTCCCTCCTCTTCTCCTCCTTCCTCTTCATCTTCTTCCCCACCTCCGGCCACCATGGTGAATTTATCCATCGTCTCCTCTTCTCTCTTCCCTCCTCTTCTCCTCCTTCTTCTTGTCCTTCCTCTTCATCTTCTTCCCCACCTCCGGCCACTATGGTGAATTTATCCCTCGTCTACCTCTTCTCTCTTCCCTCCTCTTCTCCTCCTTCTTCTTGTACTTCCTCTTCCTCTTCTTCCCCACCTCCGGCCACTATGGTTAATTTATCCATCGTCTACCTCTTCTCTCTTCCCTCCTCTTCTCCTCCTTCTTCTTGTCCTTCCTCTTCATCTTCTTCCCCACCTCCGGCCACTATGGTGAATTTATCCCTCGTCTACCTCTTCTCTCTTCCCTCCTCTTCTCCTCCTTCCTCTTCATCTTCTTCCCCACCTCCGGCCATCACGGTCAATTTATCCCTCGTCTCCTCTTCTCTCCTCCCTCCTCTTCTCCTCCTTCTTCTTGTCCTTCCTCTTCATCTTCTTCCCCACCTCCGGCCACCATGGTGAATTTATCCCTCGTCTCCTCTTCTCTCTTCCCTCCTCTTCTCCTCCTTCTCCTTGTCCTTCCTCTTCATCTTCTTCCCCACCTCCGGCCATCACGGTCAATTTATCCCTCGTCTCCTCTTCTCCTCCTTCTTCTTGTCCTTCCTCTTCATCTTCTTCCCCACCTCCGGTCACTATGGGGAATTTATCGCTCGTCTCTTCTTCTCTCTTCCCTCCTCTTCTCCTCCTTCTTCTTGTCCTTCCTCTTCATCTTCTTCCCCACCTCCGGTCACTATGGGGAATTTATCTCTCGTCTCTTCTTCTCTCTTCCCTCCTCTTCTCCTCCTTCTTCTTGTACTTCCTCTTCCTCTTCTTCCCCACCTCCGGCCACTATGGTGAATTTATCGCTCGTCTCTTCTTCTCTCTTCCCTCCTCTTCTCCTCCTTCTTCTTGTACTTCCTCTTCCTCTTCTTCCCCACCTCCGGCCACTATGGTCAATTTATCTCTCTTCTCCTCTTCTCTCTTCCATCCTCTTCTCCTCCTTCTTCTTGTCCTTCCTCTTCATCTTCTTTCCCCTCTCCTCTTTTCCTTTCTCCTTCCTTGTATTCTCCCCTTCCCCTTCCTCCTATTTTTCCTATTACTATTCTCCCTCTCATTCCCTTTCCTTTTATTCTCCTCCCTCTCATTCCCTTTCCTTTTATTCTCCTATTGTCCTCCCTCCTATTCTCCTTCCATAATTTCTCCTTTCTTCTATTCTCCTTCCTTGTCTTCTCTTTCCTCCTCTCTTCCCTCCAACTTTTCTTCGCCTCTTCTTCTCCTTCCTCCTCTTTTTTATCATCTTCCTCTTCATCCTTCTCTTTCACCTTCCTCTTCTCCATCCTCCTCTTTTCCATACTACTCTTCTTCATCCTCTTCTTCTCCATCCTCCTCTTTTTATCATCTTCCTCTTCATCCTTCTCTTTAACCATCCTCTTCTCCATCCTCCTCCTCTTCTTCCTCTTTTTCTTACCGCCCCAAAAAAGTTCCATAATCCCCAACAATGAGGAACCTTATATACGATTCCTGTGTTATTAAACAATCAAGCTTAACGTATCGTGTGGCGATATTCCTATTAGATTGGTTGACACTAAATACTTATCTTTCTTTGGGACTCTTATGATGTCCTTTTTCCTCATGTTATGACTGTCGCCAACATACTTTATTCATCTCCGTTGTGCTTCTCGGCAGGGGAGGAGCTAACCGATTGTTATGAAATATCTTTAAGTCTTAACATCATTATATCTCCTTGCTAGAAATAGTTAATCAATACACTCACCGTCCTATCTGTGTGTGTGTGTGTGTGTGTGTGTGTGTGTGTGTGTGTGTGTGTGTGTGTGTGTGTGTGTGTGTGTGTGTGTGTGTGTGTGTGTGTGTGTGTGTGTGTGCACGCGTGTGTGTATGTATGTGTGCACGCGTGTGTGTCCGTACATGTATACGTGTACACGAGCGCACACGTCCAGCAGTTGCCAATATCCCAAAGTCCTCCAGTCTAAATGACACAACTAGTCCACTTCGTTCGCCAGCAGTGCATAAACAAGCGATGTGTAATAGAGTGAACTATTGCAGTGTCCGCCCTACAACCAATGAGATCACGGTGTCTTCTAGTGCATTCCTCCCCCCCCCATTCCCCCTACTCCCCCTACCCTTCCCCCTATCTCCCCAACCCCTTTTATCACCAAGTGAGCCTTCCCATCGGAAGGCGAAGGGACCTAAGGAAGAAGACTAAGGAAGGAGAGAGACAGAAACCTCAAGAGAAACGAAGAAAGAAAAGAAGACTGAAGAGCGATTGGGGAGACTCCACGCTCTCGAAGGCTTCATTGAAAGAAATTTTGAGAAGAAAAAAGAAAATAAAAAAGGAGAAGGACAAGAAGAAGAAGAAGAAGAAGAAGAAAAGGAGGAAGAGGAAATGCTAGTACGATAATGTGATGAGATATGGAGAGAAAACAAACACTGGATAAATGCAAATGGGATCTTCATCCCCTCCTCTTGCTCCTCCCTAACTACTTCGAAGCAATGCATTCCGTCTGTCGAAGGGTCCCGCCAGGCGATCACCACACTGCAGAGGGTCCCTTGGTAACCCTTCGTCAAGCGATCCTCCTCGAAGGCCGAGGAGGAGGAGGAGGAGGAGGAGGAGAGAGGAGGAGAGAGGAGGAGGAAGAGGAGGGGAGGAGGAGTAGGAGGAGAGAGGAGGAGGAAGAGGGGGAGGAGGAAGAG
>NC_134779.1:61053571-61058571 GCF_046742065.1 Oratosquilla oratoria
TTGCAGAGGTGACACTTATGTTGATATATGTTGAAAGCTCCAGTATATTATGAAAGAGCCCCCGGTACTGGATCAGGCCCGTGCAAGCGAGTTCTGGATTCCTGGACCGCGGCTTGTGGTTCTGAAGTTGTTTGTGCACGCGGTGGGTAAATGTAGAATGGTGAGGCTGGTGTGGTGAAGTGTGTTGTGTGGATGGAATGGTGACAGGATGGTGGTGGTAGTTGTGGTGGTAGTATTGGTAGTGGAGGCAGTGTGGTAGTAGAGGAAGTGGAGATAGTGTGATAGTAGTAGTATTTAAAGTAGTGATAGTGCTGGTGATGATAGTAGAGATGTTGATGGTACGGTGATGGTAATTGAAGTAGTGATAGTTGAAGTAGTAGTAGTAGTAGTAGTAGTAGTAGTAGTAGTAGTAGTAGTAGTAGTAGTAGTAGTAGTAGTAGTAGTAGTAGTAGTAGTAGTAGTTGTAGCAGCAGCAGCAGCAGCAGCAGCAGCAGCAGCAGTAGTAGTAGTAGTAGTAGTAGTAGTAGTAGTAGTAGTAGTAGTAGTAGTAGTAGTGTTAGAGTGGTAATGGCGGAGGTAGTGGTGATAGCAGAGGTGTTGGTGGTGATCCAAGTGGTGCCAATGACTTTGATGGAGTTGGTGTTAGTGGGGGCCTTACTGGTGACAACAAAAAGTAGTTTTGTTTTCTTGCTCTGTTTTTCATCTTACACCTAATACATCTCAGTCTCATGGTGGGTACAGTAGTGATGATGTTTATCTAGCTATTCATAGTTACAGTGATGGCAATGGTTATATTATTGGTGATAATGGTACTATAAATCAACCAAAGTAATGTTGGTGATGATAGTGACGGTGCTTGTAGTGGTGGTGATAGTTATAGTAAAGATGGTGTTTAAAATTGTGGCGATGATAGTGATGTTAGTTTTAGTAGCGCTCACGGTGATAATGTATGCTTTGATAGTAGATGATAGTTGTGGAAGTAATGTGTTGTAGTGATAATGGAAGTTGCTGTGGTGGTAGTGGTAGTGGTTGTGGTTGTGGTGGTTGTGATTGTGGTTGTAGTGATAATGCTTCTTTTGGTATTATCCATATTGGTATAATTATCTTGTAATAATGATAATGGAAACTTGTGCGGTGGTGGTGGTAGTGGTGGTAGATGGTAGTGGTGGTAGTGATGGTAGATGGTAAAGGTGGTAGTGGTGGAAGGGGTGGTAGTGGTTGTAACGCCTGGTAGTGGTATACAAGCCAATGCTCCCGTTGGTATTTGTGTTGGTGAGATTTATTTTGGTCGTTGATGTAGTGGCGTTTCTTGCTGCATTCATTATCATCGCTGTTCCTGTTGTTGTTGCTCTAGGTAGAAGACACAGTTGTTTTTATCTGAGTGAGGTGATGACTGTGTTATCTTTGGTGATAATATTTGAATGGTGACAGTGGTGTTAATCGTGAAATAGACAGAGGAAGAAGTGGTGAGAAAGGGACATTGGAGGTGGTGGAAATGGTGGAAATGGTGGTGGTGGAAGGGTCTGGAGGAAGAGGTGATGGTGTAGTTGGCTAAGGGAATAGTGGAGGTGATAGTGATAGAAACGGTGGTGGTAGAAATGGTGTTAGAAGAGGTGATGAGTGAGTATATAGAGGTGATCAAGACGAAGATGATAGTGGGAAAAGTGGAGTTGGTTGTGGTGGGCAGTGACGGTGAAAGAATTTATGGTAATCGTGGTGATGGATATAGTACTATTGGTACTACGAGTACTATCCAACATGTTGGCAATGATGGTGACGGTGTTGATGTGAGATTTCCAACGTTTTGTATCATACGTATGAAAGGCGCACGAACCGTCAACACCTGCAAGTACTTTGTTTGCGAGGAATGTCCTTGTTTTGCAAAAAGACAGTTCCTGCTCTGCAAGCAGAGTGTGCTTGTTTGGCAAGAAATATGCTTGTATTACAGGGATTGGACCTGTTTTCGGGGCCGGGCTGTCAGCAAAATATTATTTCTTATTTATATATTAGCGGCGCTGAAAGCTGCTATAAGAATAATCTCAAAATCATATGGAACTTACCTCACTATCTCTCCGTTTCAAGACGCTGCATTAATTCCTCTGTAAAGACAAAAGACAGATAAGAATTAAATCAAGATAAATTCGTTTTACGAGTATGTTTGAGGAAAACAGAATGAGGGAGGGGTGGGTGTGATATATTCCCTTTGATCCCTTACATTACGGACACTAAACCACCACGCTAATCTGTCAAGGAAGCAAGGGCCAATGGGCGACAGCGGGGACATAAACCATATCCGGGGAAGAGCTTACTACCCTCTTGACAATGCACCAACACCGCCTTCAGTCCCGTCAGGAGAAGGAAGAATGAGGGGAAAAGAATCGCGTCGAGTAACTCCTGAGCCAAGTCTAGCCTAAGATAAGGAAGTGAATTTGCTTTGCCGCCCGATAATGTTAATAAATATGCAGCCGAGTCCGCGGAGAGTCTTGGCCCCGGACCCCCGTTCATGCATGCCAGGCACGTCCTCCTCGTACGTTAAAGGCAGTATGTACCCTTCACTTCCTTATCTACCTCCTGAATTCCGTACCCCCCAAGCACTACGCCTTCCTGCCTCTCTCCTTCTTCTCCTTCTCCTTCTCCTTCTCCTTCTTCTTCTTCTCTTCTCACAGACATCTCTCCCTTTCCTCAACATCACCGAACGCGTCACCAGCACCGGGTGACCAATGACCTCTGGTTCTTCTTCTTCTACACTCCAGAAACTCTGGCAGAAGTCTCCGGTTAGCCCTTCTTCCTGTCTGGCCATGTTCTCTTTTTTTCCTCTTCTTTACTTTGTTTTCAACCTCTTAAAATTCCTCAAATTTGCTCTTTATTCCAGACACCATGGACACTTCATATGCGTTCTTCTTTCTTCTTTTTCTTTGCAACAAGTCCTCAGTTTTCTGACTTATTGAACCTTTTGAAAGTTACATCGTATTACTAACATCTTAAACGTTTCATACACTGCATTCTTTCAGTCTCTGATTCATGGAACTCATCCCTTGCTTTCAACAAACAAGACACATCTTATTTGTGTCTTCTTCTTCATCGATTTCTCAGTCTGTGCTATTATTTTTTTCCTCCTTAGAATCATTTAAAGCCATTCTTCGTTTCGTAGAAGAAATGATGGGCAGTCTACACCAGGAGGCGCTGAGTAGTTGCGGCCGAAGCCGTCAACTTTGCCCTATGTGCTTGGACTATTGGGGCAGATATCATCTACTGCTGGGAATCAGAGAGAAGCGAGGGCCTCGAACACAGAGCTATGCAAATGCGAGACCAGCACGCTTTCGTTTACGCTCACCACCAGTGTACAAGTCTCCAAGACACTTCATACAAGTGTTCTACTCTCTTTTTTGATAAGTCTTTGTTTAGTTTTCTGTTTTCAAGTGATGGCATATTCTCTGCTACCCCCAATTCCTTAGACAATTTATCTGTTTATTGATTTGTTTGTTTATTAAAGTTTATTTATTTGCTTATTTATTCTTTTGTGGTCTCAACTTATTTAACATTTTCTCCACTCCCCAGGAGGTTCTTCCTTTCGTTCAAATCAATACGTTTTATCACAGAAGTGTACCAAAGTTGTCTGTTTACTTGTCCACTATGGAAGGATTTTCTTCTGTTGAGTCTATCTGTTCGATCAATAGCCAGAATTCGACTCTATATTGTACAATTGGTAACATAAGGTTCTCAATATTTGCTGGTATACAGTAAAGATATTTGTCAAAAAAATAGTAGAAACAAATAATTTCATTAATGAATAAATTAATGATTAAATCAATAGATAAACAAGTAAAGAATAGACAAGTGAATAAAATGAAATATGTGAATAGATTAACAACCAACCAGGGACACAAATGAACAAATAAACGCAAATTTCGTGGTACTTAGTCTTAAGAAAAAAAAAAAAAAAAAAGTACGGCTTGTTTTACCAAGGCTCTTTAATTGATATCATGTAAACCAAAACCCTTATGATCCTTCTACACGCCAGCAAAACCATCGAAGAACTTGTTATACCAACTGTACATCACCGTGACGAGCCCGGGTTGCTTTCTCACTCCGATGACACTATAGGTGTGTGTGTATGTGTGTGTGTGTGTGTATGTGTGTGTGTGTGTGTGTGTGTGTGTGTGTGTGTGTGTGTGTGTGTGTGTGTGTGTGTGTGTGTGTGTGTGTGTGTGTGTGTGTGTGTGTGTGTGTGTGTGTGTGTGTGTGTGCGTGCGGTCCGTTTCAGTCCTAGACGGCTAAAATCGTGCTCAGAGTCGAGACTCACCGAATGGACCCAAAACCGGTTTACCGCTTAGTCGAGCATGATTGAGGGTCTGGGCAGGAAACATCATTCATTTTACGGCACGAGAGGTGGTTCGTAGCCAGTGCTTCTATCCAGGTAGACAATGTCGCGCGCCGAGATGGTGTAGTGGAAGAGGTGGCAAAAGAGATTTTTTAAGAAAAATAGAGGTTAGTAGGAGTTGAAAGTAATCGGGATTTTTTTTTTTTTTTTTTTTTTTTTGAGTTGGAGATTTGTCTGAATGGGAACTGGTCTGGAGACATCAGATATTTATTACCCTGAATTGTACAAACTCGAACTGATTACTCTACAAGCAACCCACAAGCGAGATCTCAGTTGTGAAGGAAAGAAGACTACAGAAGCTGAGGTCTTCTGTTTACTGGGAAGACATACCAGACGGAAGGAACTTGTGATTGCGGCAAAGAGTCTTGAAGTACTCTTAGAATGGGCAAATAGATTGGGGGAGGGAGGAGGCGGAGGAGGAAGGGAGAGAAGGGGGATGAAGAGGATAGTAGTAGGAAGAGGAGGAGGGGGTGTGGAAGAAAAAGAGTGAAGAGGAGAGGAAAAAAAGAGGATTAGTTGGGTAAGGGGTAGGAGGAGGAAGAGGACAGAATGAGGAGAGAGGGAGAAGGAGGATGAGGATGAGGAGGATATGAGGGAGTAGGAGAAGGATAGGAAGAAG